>NC_134825.1:169955644-170008259 GCF_004210375.1 Tachypleus tridentatus
TTTTATGCTGTGGCATGTTTAAAAAAATAGTTTAAATGATAAGCACTTTAGCAAGAACTATTTGGCATTTTCTTTATCTTTAATAATTTGAAATTATGTGACAATATGATAAATATTAATTTTCATTAGTATCAAGTGCTATTAACTTGATAAATATGATTTATCTAAAACCAGTACTAGTAATCTAACGTGACTTCTAAATATTATAATGTATGACAGTAATATTTTACTAGTTCAAGTTAAACGTTTGTTCCAAATAATCTTATCGTTTTAGAGAATTAAATTCAACATTTGTCGTTAGATCAACAAATAACTGTAACCTGGAAGTCACCACGTAGGAAAGTTATAAACCAAAACTTTAGTTTCATATTTCAGTTTCACGAGAAACATGATCCATAACAAGAGAAATAAATAATATCATGCAGTACACGTCTTACAAATTATAAATATAAAAAATATGAACTTAATGGTGCAATTTTTCAATTCTAACTCACTTAAAGCCATCACACAATGTCACTGGTGAACCAACCATATACTACCTTCAACTCATTCCTATTTCATACAATATTTACAATACACACATACACACCACATTAACATTACTCGCATTTACCGCGTGTTAAATTGTTACAGGCAGCGCCACCAGTGGCAAGTATATCGACACAGCCGCCATTTTGAAAGTTTCTTCGCGAAGAATGATTTGGTACAAATAGAAATACCTGAGGGTACCAATGGTTTTCTGCTCAACAAAATACCATTATTTTTACATAAAGCTTTCAATAACTAAAATAGATACCGAACTAGAAGGCTCTTCCCATTCACAAGGATCTTCAACATTCTCCTCAGTCATCTCAAATCTTCGTATGGCTTAAGCTACTTACTTGTGATTGGCTAAATAAATATCAATTTTTCGTGTTATTCCTGTCTTAGTCATTTCAAAATCATATTAATTTAAAATGTTTCATTTATTTTCAAAAGTATCCATAGATAAACTAAATAACGATGACAAGTATCTGCAAAATAATAAAAGTATATAAAAAGTTGCGCTGACCCCTCGTGGTTAAAAAAGAACAAGTGTAATGAAAAATTAATAATATAAATACAAGTAGGAATCAATATATACGTAACCTAGCTATCAATAGTAATATACGAAATTTTTCATGCTACAAAAAGTGTTAAAACAAGAAAGTTAAAACTATAAAAACAGGGTTACTTAAGATTTAATAAAATGTATGCCTGCATCAGCAAAACACTGTAATTACATTAGCCTGAAAGAAAACAAATACTTTTTTAATGTTGAGTAACTCACTTTTGACAATTTTAGTTTTCTTATTTCAATATTTTTGTAGCATTATAACCTTTTATATTACTATAACTAGCTAGCTTATGTATGTATCGAACACTCATTGTCTATATGAAATTTTTAATTATACTTGTTTGTTTAATTTTTATGAACTATAATTTTGTGCGCCAGCAATACCAAATGTGGAACACATTTATCTTCGTGATAACGAGAAACCCACCTGAAGTAAAATGTATCTCAAGACGATTGGTACAGGTATTAAAACATCACATAGAAGTAGAGAACAACGTTTCAACCTTCTTAGGTAATCTTCATCTAAGGTTAACCTGAAGATGACCTAAGAAGGTTGAAACGTTGTTCTCTACTTTATTTTAATACGTTTTAATACTCATACCAAACGTTTTGAGATACACTAATTTGATTTTATCATTCATCAGGATCTCTACAATTATGTACTTAAAGCAGTGCATCTTCCGTATTATAAACATATATATTAGTGTCTTTTCGATTCAAGAAAGGAATCGTCAGAACCCAAAAGCGATGAGTTTTGTAAGAGTATTAAGGCAATAATTAACGTTCGTCATTTTTCTGTACACTTGTCTGGGAAAATCATTTGCTTCTTTACTTAGATATAAATTCGTTGAAACTATGAAATTTTTATTCACTTCATAGACACATATACAGTGCTTTATGTGGTTTAATAAGTACAATACGTTTTAGTTTTGCTCAGCAAATACTGTGAACTTGGAATTGTTAATATTCAAACATTTTGAAAGTGGTTTTAAACAAGTAATTTTTATGGTAGCTGTTTTACTTCGTTACAATTTCTATTATTATGTACTACCAAACTTAATTTAAAAGTTATAATACTTAATTAGGTGTGAGTCTCAGTACAATACATTATTCTAGGTTAGACGCCTACAACCCCAGATCACATGCACTTAAGACAAAATTATGCTTTCATTCCAAACGTATAAATACTATGAAATGATAATCATACATATCATATTGACATAGAATTGATTTGATAAACGTTTTAAATAATTTTTAATTTAAAAATACACCAGATTATCAACGTTATCTTATAATCCGGATAATTTCAGTTTATAATTTGCAACTGTGACACAATTTTACCTCGCACCTTGGATAAGAGAACTTGGATAAGTTCGATTCTACTTTAAAAGTCAAACATTTAACATCGTGACAACTGAAACCAGATATTTTTCTCCTGAAAATCAGTGATTTATGTTTAAAGCATTTTCTCTTTCATTATATGTCTCCTGCTGGTACACCTGTAGGTCTACGGATTTACAACACTGAAATCAGAGGTTCGATTGCCCTCGATGGATTAGCAGATATACTGGTGTGGCTGTGCTACAATAAAACACACACACACATAAGCGAAAAGTGTATTTAATGAAAATGTGTTTTCTTATAGCAAAGCCACATCGAGCTATCTACCGAGTCCATCGAGCACCTAATTTTAGCGTTGTAAATCTTACTGCTGTACCAACGGGAAACATTTTCGCTTATTTTAATATAGAGAACAGAATAACAAATTCAAAAGTTGGTACACTATTTTTATTTTAACAAATCTAAAATTGCAACTTAAAAATTTAAATCAAACATTATTTTTATTCACTATACTTTTTGGTGGAACACAATGTTTTAAAGTGATATATATCTATATTTAATACTACGAGATCCCCTCGGTGGGCTCAGCAGATAGTCCGATGTGGCTTTGGTACAAAAACACACACAATACTACGAGAAAATCATAATTTTTTGTCTTTTAAATAATTTTTTTGTCTTTTCTTATAGCGCAGCCATATCAGGCTATCTGCTGAGCCACCGAGGGGAATCGAATCCCTGATTTTAGCGTCGTAAATCCGTAGACTTACCACTGTACTAGCGGGGGACAACTTAAATAATGATATGCCTTCTGTGTGTTTGAGATTATTAAAACTAATGATGGATTCAAGATTGTTTGTTTTTGAATTTCGCGCAAAGCTACTCGAAGGCTATCTGTGCCGGATTCAAGAAATATGTTGTTTATTAAGTTTCAAAAGTTGTGGTATACAGACATCATGAATTTATACATACTGCGACAATAAATGTGTAGTGTGCCTTGCAAAAGAGTTCACTCTTATAAAAACATGTTACAATTTGATGAAATACAAATGAAGTAAACAATTTTTTAAATTAAAACTTTTTAATCAAAGCTAACATTGAAAGTTAACCTGTTATGTCTACAGAAAACCTAACTTTAGCAAAACCTGCTATGAGTTTTGTAATTTATTTTTTACCTATTTTACACAATGAAATGATGTAATTTTGGCTCATTCCTCTTGACATAATTTCTTCATTTTGATCAAGTTCACTGAAGATCTTTGATGGACTGCAATCTTGAAGTTTCTCCATATATTTTATATCGGATCCAAGCCATGATTCTGATTGGGCCATTTCAGGATATTAACTTTTTCCACATGGCAAATCAAGGAACAGCTATTTTACGTTTAGTAAAAAATTTACAAGAAGGATTAATTAAGAATTATAAGACATTAGTCAGACGATACCTTGTTCAGATAGATGATTGATTTAGAGTTAAAAGACATTAAGGATAGCGTTTCAATTTCAGATCGGACCCGACAAAACGTGGTTTAATAAATGCAGGTGAAATTGTCTTAAAATTTCTGTTCGGAACCGCAACCACGAATGATTTAGATTAATTACATAAGAAAGTAGAACATCAGAGACAAGTATCTAAAGAAATAATTAATTTAATAGGAGAACAAGCGACAATAATGAATTCTTTAAATCATGCATTGGAGTTACATGATCTGGAGATTAGAAAAGTGTCTAGAGCACAAGTAAATATTACTAACGCTTTGATAATACTAGAATAAGACAGACTGAGCTTCATAAGCCAGGAATTGAAATGTTAGTTTTCAATTCTAGAATTCAGAATAACTTACAACAATTAGCATTTACAGTTGGGAATAGTAGGACTGAGTTAGCTAAGTTAGTACAAGCATTGTCTGTAGCTGCAGACAGAAAATTGAGTTCATACTTTCTACCCTGGTGTAAATTAGGGAAAGTGCTAGATAAAAGTAAAAAGAAAAGTATCTTCACACTTACAATTTGTAATTCCTACACATAGTGAAGAGATTTACATGTAAAGACAGCTGCAGTGAGGGATACACTTAGAATGTTTATAGAGATACCTTTTAAGCAACTGATAGAATATTTAAATTATATAAAATTGTATCCTTAACATTAGTATTAAACCATTCATTAACTCTAACTGTAGAAAATAATAACCCATACCTTGCAGTGTTGAGTGATCAACGTAATTACGTGGAAATAACGGGAGATATGCTAAAATGTATAGGACACATTAAAGTATGTAACCGTAGTTCAGGAATATATTCAGTGCCCACTATGACTTGTAGTTATGCAATATTTGGAGGAATTAAAGATAACTGAATTATGTAAAAAGAGAATAATTATCCCGAAACCATTTTGCTTTTATAGAACAAAGACCCCGGAAACTTGGTTGTTTAATGTAAAAGATGAACTTACCTTATCAGTAGTATGCCCTAAATCAAATATAAATCAGTTTGATTATCGAACTGAAGTAATTAAATTACATAGTGGATATCTTAGATTGGCTAGAAATTGTTCTGCTCATAGCCAAGGAGTAACATTACCCTCTAGTTTTAGAAGTAAATCTAAATACACAGGAATTCCGTTAAATATAAAGGTACCTGATTGGCAAGAGCTATTGACTATACAAGAGTC
This sequence comes from Tachypleus tridentatus, assembly GCF_004210375.1. Taxonomy (NCBI): domain Eukaryota; kingdom Metazoa; phylum Arthropoda; class Merostomata; order Xiphosura; family Limulidae; genus Tachypleus; species Tachypleus tridentatus. Next base: position 169,960,749 of record NC_134825.1, read on the forward strand.
ACAATTAATTCAGAACATAAACGTAGATTCAGATCTTAAAGAACTTAAATATATTAGATAAAATCCGAAATTTTCCCGCTAGAAAATAGGGTTAAGAATCAAGAATTTCAGCTACATGTAGACCCCTTTAGAGCTACAGCAGAAGGAAGTAGGTTAGATAAATGGAAGTTGACTAATTAAGTAATGATAACATTATGCTTGGTAGTAATATTAGTAAGTATAGTGTTATACACATAACATGGAAAATTAGCTTCAATGACATTTTGGAAATTAGATGGGCTGTGTAAATTCAAAATAAAATTAAACCAGAACAGGGCCAGGCAACAATAGAGAGTTGTCTTATTCAAAGGCCACTAAAGTGGTTGAATTATGTGATGATAACCCATTTGATTAGAATGTAACTTGATATCAAAATTAAATTAATTTAACCAATTGACGAGGTTAGCTGATCATAAAATGAATAAATCAAAATTATTAGAAAAATAATAGGATTTATATGAAAGAATGTTCGAGAATTCAGAAACGAAGAGTTTGAGAACCAGTGTCTGAAAAAACAAGATTAATTAACTGCAAAAAGTTATGAAATATTATCACAGAACAGTAAATTAATGACAGATAACAAGGACACTGACATTACTACATTATGACAGTGTTATTCAAGAAAAGACAACGTGAACAGAATGTTGTTGAATGATAAACCGAAGTGTGAAGTATGTATAAACTAGTGAAGTGCGTGACTAATTGATGTCTTCAGTCCGAGACGAAATCCAAGTGATTCAAAAACTGATCGTGATTCGATATGCTGTAACAAGACATAGTTAAAGCTGCATTAGAGACCCCTAAAGTCAAGTAAAATTATTCTGTTACAGGAAAACCAAGGCAGCGATAGTAGAGATAAAAGATTTTCGAATAGAAGGCAAATATTTCCTCAAGGAATTAACTATTTTCGACTGTACCACCAGTTGGACTGAGAATTATTGTTACAAAGCTCTAGTTTCGAGGTAAATAATAAAAGAAAGAATATCTAAGAAATACAGAGTGGTGTACCACCTACCTTCATACCTACACATAGAGTGGTGTACCACCTACCTTCATACAGAATGGTGTACCACATACCTTCATACCTTCATATAGAGTGGTGTACCACCTACCTTCATGGACTAATCTGGGAGGAAGGCGAATATGAATTTCCTCACGAAGTGGCAGTGTGTAAGGACGTGTGTCAAACTTAAAACAAATTGTACACAAAAGGTTTAGAAAAGAACTGTACCACTACAGAAATAGAAGTAACATGTATACCTTTGGAGAACTTTGGGTGCCCAGTATATAAGAGAATGAAGATCAATGACCTGGTAACATGTATTTACCATGCGTGTCCACATGAACATTGTGAAAAATGGAAAGCGACGCCATTATATGGGTTGATTGTCAATAGCAACGAGGCAGTATTTCAATATTTCCGACAAGAATTTCAAGGAAAGCAGAAGAAGAACATATTGATATAAAAAGAAAAAAAAACACGTGAATACATCATTGAAGTTAGTGTAATAACAATAAGTGTACTAATACTGATTTTCTTTTCTATTTTTTATTATATTTTTATGGATTTTGCTTTGTTTGTATTATGAAATAATATATAGTTAAATGGTATAGTTCAGAGTTGTGTAATTTCATATATCTTACTTTAATCAATATTAACATGAATAAAGCTTTTAATAGATGATGTGTAACTGACATAGTATTAATGAAAGAATAGTAAATGATGACCGATGTATAGATGGAAGGATGGAAACAAAGAGCTTTGATGATGAAATTTTTATCAAAGATAATTTTTCTTTTAGGAGGGAAGAGTAAGACATTGCTAGATATCTAGATGCCTCGAATAATTATTTTAGTAAACAGGAAGTAATAAAGTATAAGAAAATATGTTTATGAACCACTGATGTTTATAAAATAACGACAGTTCAAGGTAACATGCCGAGAAACTTGTCGCCGTATGATCAAATAATATTAAGTTTAAGATGAACTGGTGCTATAGAAGGTAAGAGAGGAGCCATTTAAAACGGAGATTCAGAGAAAGCCGCTAAACGGCATCCGCTAATTGTTTAAATTGGAACAGACAGACACTATCAACGTTGAAAGGAGTTATGCAAACTATTAACTGATGATGAGAAAATGTCCATTGTGTGTTTGAGTTGAAGTGAATTGACGATATTCACGTTAAAAGGGATTAAGCAAATTTGGACGTTGAAACCAAGAAAACCTTGGATGATTCACTAACAAACTTAGAAGTCCATAAACAAGAGAAAAGTCTTGATCATTTGATGACGCGTCAGTGGGAACTATTTGTAATTAACGAACGATAGAAATCACCAACAGAAAGTCAGCTGACACCATGGTACTATGCTTAGCCCAACAATTCCCCAATCAGATAGTATAAAAGGTTCTAGAACAGACGCTACAATAGACGATATCTTCAAACTTTAGCAAACACTCCGACTGATCTGAACATTCAAAATGAAGGAGAAAAGAGTTTTCTTACTGTTAGTAGAAACACCATTTCTAGTCCAAGCTCTTGTAAGTATTATAATGCCATTATTTTTAAACACTAGTAATTATGTTAGTAGAGTTAAAATGATTACTTTTGATAAACATGAATAAATTTGTTTGTTTGTTTGTTTTGGAATTTCGCACAAAGCTACTGAGGGCTATCTGTGCTAGCCGTCCCTAATTTAGCAGTTAGAGACAGGCTAGTCATCACCACCCACCGCCAACTCTTGGGCTACTCTTTTACCAACGAAAAGTGGGATTGACCGTCACATTATAACGCCCCACGGTTAGGGCGAACATGTTTGACGCGACCTTCAGATTACGAAGCGCACGTCTTAACGCGCTAGGCCATGCCAGGCCCAAACATGAATAAAGATGAATTATATATATATATATATGTCTGTGTAAATATCAATTGTTTGATGACTTAAATGAAACTGTTATTGGAAGTCTTAGTCTCAAGTATCTTTGTTTTAACCGTGAAGCCCCGCATTGGTATCTGTGTGCTCCATTCGCCCACTGCATCCGAACTTCAAATAAATATTTCATGTAAGAGCGGGTAGTGTTAGTCAAAACTCCAACGGCTAAGCCGAAACAACTGCACTCGGCCTGCTTGCAAGTCAGTCCATGACCACATTGCAGTGACTTGTGGTTTGAACAGATGCATTTACTCTAAAGTCAACTTAAACCACGTTGATCACACAGAGACTAATTTTGTAATATTTCAAATAATCTGGACTGTTTTAGGGTTGCCGTGGAAAGGGGTTTACTAACTTTTCTTTGAACATCTCACAATATCAGTGTTTTCAGCTTTCTCAGTCAGGAGTTGTCTGTCTGTTTGGAATTTCGCGCAAAGCTACACAAAGGCTATCTATACTAGCTGTCCCTAATTTAGGAGCTTAAAACTCGAGGGAAGGCAGCTGGTCATCACCACCTACCGCCAACTCTTAGGCTATTCTTTCACCAACGAATAATGGAATTGACTGTCACATTATAACGCCTCTTCGGAGGAAAGGGCGAGCACGTTTGGTGTGACGAGGATTCAAACCTTAACCACCTGCCCATGCTGGGTCAGTTTAGAAGAAATTGTGTAGTTTTAAAATGAGGTTCCATTTAAAATTTCGTGATTACAAGCTCAGACGATAATAATAGGTGGAAACTTTGCAATATACTGTATATATTTGTATTGTTAGATTATATTTACAGCATTCTCAGCTAAAACTGATTTCTGCACGAGTATTTGACAGATCCACTGTTTAATGAGAAAACTGATCAGAAAAAGTACAAAACAAATATGAATTTAATTAAATGAGTGAATTTTAAGTTGAGAAAATGAAAATATGGAGCATATTATGTAAAATGCAAAAAAACATCTTTATTAGTTAATCAAAACAAAGAGCACAACTTGTATACTTGCATTGATCATAGATTGTCACTTCCAGTGGGATCAATGAACATTCGTTATCGTTCAAGATATTTATCCAACGACTAGTTCATGTTGAAAAATAAATAGAAGTGTGTGAATCCAATAATCTTTACATAACACAAAACGTCTGATTTATTCATAATGAGTAAACCATGTTCGCCGTTTCATCCGTGGGAGCGTTATAATGTGATGGTCAATTGCACTATTCGTTGGTAAAAAAAGTAGCCCAGGAGTTGGTGATGGGTGGTGATGACTAACTGCCTCCCCTCTAGTCCTATACTGTTAAATTATGGACGGGTAGCGTAGATAGCCCTCGTGTAGCTTTGTGCGAAATTCAAAACAAACAAACATTTTTTTTTTTGTTTAGAGGGAAGATTAGAGATTAGAGGGAAGGCAGCTAGTCATCACCACCCACCGTCAACTCTGGGGCTACTCTTTTATCACTGAATATTGGGATTGATCGTCACATTATAATGCCCCCACGCCTGAAAGGGAGAGCATATTTGACGCGACTGGTATTCGAACCCGCGACCCTCCGATTACGAGTTGAACGCTTTAACCCACTTGGCCATACAGGGCATATCATGAAACGAATTTTACATTTTGCATAAGAGTATAGAATGTGATTTACTGAATGCAAAATTGTCCTTCACCGACAATAAATATTTGTTGTCCTTTGGATATTTTCAAACTTTAAAATTTTACCGAATTGCGCAAAATTTATGCTACTATATGCAAATCAGTAGGTATTAATAACTTTCGTATCACACTGTTATTTATCATTGTGTATCGTTTTTGTGTCCCCTTCCGGATTTACAAACACAAGAAACCGGGCTACGATACTTGTGGTGGGAGAGAACAGACAGCTTATTGTGTAACTTTGTGCTTAACTACAAACAAATAAAACATTATTTTTCATTGAACCATCCCACAACTCAGATTTTATGGAAGGGATTTTTTTATCATTTACAGTCAGGATTTGCCAATTATTTGGCACCGAAAAGCAAGCTTTAACTTTTATCGAATAGTGTGGCACATGATTTTACCAAATGTGAAATAATTCAGTAAAAATAAACTTTTCAAACCCTTCTTATTTATAGTTTTATTTTAAGTCTATTTTAATTTGTTGTTGTCTCACCTGCGACACTGTTCATACAGAATAAGTTTTCAAAACTAATTCAGATATTCAAAAAAATCATATGTAGATAAGAAAGAAGTTTTAAATTTTATTTTGGCTTAGCAAATCTAATGCGAAACTTTCTCTGGGGTAAAAGCAACTTTGCAGTTAGTTACAGTGTTGTATTCTATGTTATCCGAGGATCGCGGGTTCAAATCCCCATCATGTCAAACATGCTTGCCCTTTCAGCCGTGGGGGCGTTATAATTTGATGGTCAGTTTCATTATTTGTTGGTATAAAAGAGTAGCCCAAGAGTTGGCGGTAGGTGGTGATGATAGTTGCCTTTGATGTCGAGAAAACCCACTTGTATAGAAATATATGTGTAAAAACGGCTCGTTTGGGTTGAGAAAATTTTTATGTAGTGGAGCGAACAACGGTTTGACCTTCTTCGGTCATCGTCAGGTTCACAAGGAAAGAAAGAGGTAACTGACCGGAAGATGACCACATGTTTGAAAGGGGTTGTGTAACTGAGTGTCCGAATGTAGAGGGCGATGTTAGATGTTTGAATATATAATTTTATATTATTTATTTTACTATATTTAATATAGGTATAAAGGTGTTCCTTTTTTATATGGAAAAACGGCTCGTTTGGGTTGAAAAAATATTTTACATAGAAGAGCGAACAACGTTTCGACCTTCTTCGGTCATCGTCAGGTTCACCGTTCGCTCTTCTATGTAAAATATTTTCTCAACCCAAACGAGCCGTTTTGTATATAAATTCTCAACAAATGGGTTTCTCGACATCACTGAAGGTGTTCCTTTATATTGGTTTATTTTGGGTTTAAGTTGTTGTATAAGTAAGGCTTCTTTAATTTTGCGTTTGTTTATGTTTGTTTCTTTATTTAGTATTTGAGTGTTTTCTATGGTTATGTTGTGTTTATTTGACTCGCAGTGTTCGAAAACGTGTGAAGGTGACTTTTTATGTTCTTTGAATCTGGTTTCCGTTTTTCTACTTGTTTCTCCAATATAGAAGTCGTGGCAGTTATCACATTGTATTTTATAAATAATGTTGGTATGGTGTTTGTCAATGTAGTTTTTACATAGTATAGACCTCAGTTTTGTGCCTGGTTTTTGAATAAATTTGGTATTAACTGGAATGCCATATTTTGTTACTAGTTTTTGCCAAATGTTGGTTATTTGTGTGCTGATGTCGGGAATATATGGTATGCAGCAGTATATGGTTTCGTGATTTCGTTTCGTATATGATTTTTTGATTCGTGAGATATATTTACTTTTGTTGGTTGATTTTGCTTTCTGTCTAGGTGTGTGCGTATAATGTTTTCTACGGTTTGTGGAGGAAACGTATTGATGTTGATGAAGTATTGTTTTATTTTGTCTAATTCATCGTTAATTTTATCTGGTGAGCATAGTTTTATGGCTGTGTTTATTTGGTTTCTTAGTATGTTGAGTTTTTGTTTTGTTTCATGTGCTGAGTCCCAAGGAATGTATAGTCCAGTATGCATATATATTTCTCTGCAAGTGGGTTTTCTCGACATCACTGATTATTATTTCATCACAACCACAAATATAGGGCATTCCCAAACCTCATAAACCAGATTGTTCATTACGACCAATAATGTCCACATAATTCATAATCGTTTAATTACAATTTTGGTAAATACATAGCATGGGCATTCTCCAAATATGTAACATCAGCCAGCTCATTCATCAAAGACTCTATAATTTCAAATCTAATCTAAATCAACTTAATCATAAAGCCTTAATGGCCAGTTTCGATGATATATCCCTCTTTACAGAAGTTCCAACCACTGAAGCCTGCAAGATAGCTTTAGAACTCTATATCCGAGACCCTAACCCAACTATAGACATTCCCAGCAACCAATTAGCAACCCTCATAGAATTCACCACGATAAAGACAAACTTCATGTTCAACAACCACAACTATATACAAACAAATGGCCTAAGCATGGGCAACCCAGTATCACCAGTTCTAGCCAATATTTTTATGACACAAGTTGAAACACAAGCAATTAACACAGCATTACATTCACCACTATACTGGTACAGATATGTAGATGACACTGTTGCGGGATTCAGATCTACAGAACACACACTTAATTTTTTCAATCACATTAACTCTATACATCCCAACATTAACTTCACATGTGAACAGGAAGAAAGCAATCAAATATCATTTCTTAACCTCAAAATTACAAGAACCGACACACAATTTAAAACAGAAATCCACCGAAAAATAACCCATACTGGACTATACATTCCTTGGGACTCAGCACATGAAACAAAACAAAAACTCAACAATCTAAAAAATTTCATAATTTAGAAATCTCTTTTTAAACATTCTGTGCATGGGCCTGCATACAGACCTGTTAACTTTTACGAATTTACAAGTCTGCTGACGATGAAAGAGCCTCTGATAAGATAAAATTAGTAAAATGAGCTATTACCAATATATAGCTTAAGCTGTCTATCCACAGGTCACACTGAAAGGTTTATGACGTTATCTGCGCATGTTCTGTATACGTGCTGTATGACCCTCGTATTAAATGGTGCAGAGGCTTTGAGTTTGAAAATAAAGTTAACACTTACTGTCGGAATCAAGAAAACAACCTAGACTTTGGTGAGGTAAGTATTAAAAGTTGCACAAAATGTTTATGTATTTTTTTCAATTATGAAGGGATCAGCTCCGTGCTATATCAAAATCTGCTGAACGGGAAGGCTAGTACAAGTACTGTTTATTGCCTTAGTTGGTTAGTAGTGGTAGAAACTTGAAACCTGTATGAAACACTTAAGTTTATGTAGAATTAAATTACTAAGTCATGTTAATTATGAATATGGTACCAGTGTTAAATAGTGAAAATATATATTTTCAGTAGAAATATCTCATTCAGTACTGTTATTATATTTATAACACCACGAGAAACTAACTGGGAACGTAATAAATGTTTATGTTATAATAATGGCTTCTTGTAAGTGGTATTATGTTTTTCCAGTATTAAAGAATTATAAGTCAAAAACATCTTGTGTGACATGATGGACTTAGAACTTTTAAGATATGGACTTGGTAGGTGAAAAAGAAAGTTTTTATTCTGATAATGTCAGTAAATATAGAGTAATACGATTTTGTTTTAACAAATTTATTTATATCTTAATATAATGTCAAATTTAATCTGTGTCAAATTTAAAAGCAGCTATAAAATAAGAACAAACTACTGATAATAACCAGAAAAGGCAAAGGTAAACAACATTTTAAGAAATTAAATTTTTTCGTATATCACAGTGAAACATAAGGGCAGAGCATAAAAGTGAGAGGTAATACACACACACGTGTATATATTGGCAAAGCTGTGCAGCAATATGACCTCTTATAGTTTGTGGTCAAAGGAATTTGTTACTTCAATTCACTGTTAACCATTATCAGACTTGCTATTCATTAAGGTAATTAGATTTTGTTTTTTTAGACAATTAAAATTTTATAGATGTGCAGTGCAAAGGCTTTTAACTGCCAACAATTGTGCCATTATCAAAATTTTAGAATAGCATAAAACCACATTTCATGTATCTTGCAATTACATCAAGCATGTTTCAATATAAATGTAGATGTTATTTTGTTCTTCCAGTGAATTTGAGTATTTTTGTGGTAACTGATGGCATTATGCAACTGTAACTTAACTTGCTAATCTTTGTACGTGCCAATGAATTTAACTTGTTGAAGACCTATACTGGTATATTTAATATTTTAACATAATTCTAATACATTGGAGAAAATATTATTGGCTGACACAGAACTGTAGTTTGATATAAAGAAACAAAATATAAGACATATTTGAAATGCTTGGTGAGCCAAGATAGGTGTAATAATAGTAAGCATGTACTAAATGTTTCAGAATCTTCAAAATTCTGTCTTCATTAATCTTTATGTACAACACTGGAAGACAGAATTCTGAAGATTATGAAACATTTAATACATGCTTACTATTATTACATTCCTATCTTGGCTCACTACAAGGATACATTTCTAACTATGTCTTATATTTTGTTTCTTTTTAATAAATGCTTTCTATTATTATGTCTGTATTTTGCATTATTATTAAGTTGCATTTTACAAAACACAAACCGATTATTAAGTGTATCTGTAAGATTTTAGCTTAATACAAACTATAGAGTTAGATATACTAACTTCATATTGTGCAGTTGTCTTAGTGTAAAATCTGTAAGATTTTTAGCTTAATACAAACTATAGAGCTAGATATACTAACTTCATATTGTGCAGTTGTCTTAGCGTAAAATCAGTGTTTAAACATAATACACAAGACGTTTATAATTTTATCACTTTACTATCCATATTGTTTTGTTTTGAAAAATGTCAAAATGTTTGTGAGTTTCAACATTCTCCATAGATTTAATATCTTAATATTTTTCTTTTGCGTAAGAAGGTGAATTTCACTTAGAATGCAAGGTTTTGATAGAAATACATAACCCGTCAGCTTATTTGATCAAAATTGTAAGGCTTTTACATTATAATTATTTTTCTTATTTAAATAAACCTCCAAATTTCCCTCATTATACACATTATATATATCCATTATATGTTTTCACATTTGCAGATGGTTTAGTACTACAGAAAGTAATAACAATAAATATATAAAGAAAGATAGACAAATGTAAATTGATGGCCACTATTGTTTTTTATGGAGTGCCAGATTCTTAAAACATAAAATCCAGAAGTATTTATAATAACATAAACTGAGTATTCAGCTCTTGTGTGCCCGACTTCAGACACCTTGAAGCTGCAGATGATTACAAAAGTGAAAATCAAATCCAAGTGTTTGACCTTATAAAAGTTGTTAGTGGGTTGTGCTGACTAATTGCTTTTCCTCGTGTAGCATTGCACAATATTTAACAACAGAATGAGATAGTTTCCTTCGTTGGCTAAATTAGTTATGGTTGCATTAAAACATAATCTTAAAAACAATTTCTTGACACATACAATAATATATGTATTGTCTTAATGAGCAATGGGAAATTTTTGGATATAACCCAAAGAACATGTTGTACAATAAAATTAAAAGACATAAATGTAGCTTTAAGGTTTTTTTTTTTTAGGTATTATGTCACTGGCTGAAGATACAACATCCTTAAATAAATTTTGTTTTTCCAAACAGTATGGATAGTGGACAGGTCAGTTTAGATGAACAAGCTGTAGCTGAACTACAACAAGAAGCTAAACGAGGTGCAGCTAGAGCTGAGTTGGTAGGTGCTTTAGGTTGGAAAAAGCCAACAGGAATGAAACTGAACAAAATATTTCTCCACAACACTATATTAAGTACAGTGCGAGGACCTGGTATGAAAAAAAAAATTGAACCACATGATCAAGTAACAGTTCGAAGCGAGTCTAAGCAAAGTCAGAACTATCAAAGGAAAGTAGTGAGTGGAGACATATCACACCAGAAATTACCTTTAATAAATAAAAAGCATCAACCAGGTCATGCAGAAAAACTGCAAAAATCAAAAATTCAGCAATCTCCAGTTAGTGCTAGTACTAAACTATTAAACAGAGCCCAAAAGCTAAGAAAAGAAAAGTCTAAAAATAACTGTGGATCTAGAACTTAATGAGTTTCATCGACTGTTTATTAATATAAAGAAACTGCATTTAACAGATTTTGTAATTTTGACAAGTACACATTTATTATTTGTAAGTACTGTGTAGTTTCTTATTTGTTTGTAAAAATAGATAACGTGGTGTTAAATTTTGTCAAAAGGTGACATAACTCGTGTATGTGTACTTGTGTTTCGAGTGCCAATAAGACAAAAGTTGTAAACCTTTTTCCCATGTTGTACGTGAATTAAATAATACTCGTATTATTTACTTAGCATATAAAATTTTGTTTTATAGGAGTTTCAGACATGGAAGATTGCACTACATTTTAAATTTTGTGGATTACATTGCTCTTAAGGTTAGAATGGACAACACTTTGGGTGTAATGATGGCCTGAGCACAAATGGAAAGTAATCCACCCTATAGTTCATTAAGAAACCTACCATAAAATGTAAATTATCTAATGTCATTGCCATTTAAGATAGTTCTGGAATCTGATACTGAGCATGATTGTTAATAAACACTAATGACTGGTGTGTGTGTGGTACTGTAATAAGTTTGTAAAGTAGCTAAGGAAGAAACTTTATAAACTTTGTAAGGGAGTTTTGCTAGTAAGTGTATAACTGACTTTTCTATGATAAACTCTTGACAGATTTGAAAATTACATTTTTTAATAACTTCAATTGGATATTTTTATGCGAGGAAATGTTTTTTTTCTAGTCCCACTTTTTGTGGTACTATGAATAATGATGCAAGTACCTTTGACAAACTTACTTTAGAAGTACAATATCATAGAACTATTAAATAAATGTTTAGTTGATGAATAAAATGTTTTTGAATTTGTTATTTCAGTTTTTAATGTTGTCTAAGAGAAACGTGGTTTTATTACAATCTTCAAAATACTGCTGTGAAAAATGAATCTGAAGTTGATTTGTATGAAATGAAAATTACTCAACCTTGTGTTAGTATATATACTTTATTATGATAATTCTTGATGATGAGAAAATTCACTTGTAGAGAAAATTTATATATTTAACAACAGCTGGTATGGGTAGAGAAAGCACTGATGGAGGAGCGAACAAAGTTTCGACCTTCTTCGGTCATCATCAGGTTCACAAAGAAAAAAAAGGTTACTGACTGGTAGCTGACCACAGGACCCTTTCTTTTTTTGTGAATCTGATGATGACTGAAGAAGGTCAAACGCTCGCTCCTCCATCAGTGCTTTCTCTACCCATACCAGCCGTTGTTAAACATATAACTTTTTATTATGATGTGTATTTAGCTCAGTTAAGTTTCAGTTACGAAATTAATAATGTACATTTGTTTTATAACTCATAAGATGTAAAACATAATTAAAAAGTTTTTTGAGCTGACCAGAGGTCTGTTTTAGAATTTTCATTTTAGACACAAATGATAAGTCAAGATTTCTGTAAACCTGTATATCTAATTAGAGGTATCATAGTGCCTTACGTAACATAACTTATTGTATTTAGGTCTGTTAATGATTTCATGATACAGAATTTTAACAGCGAGAGCAGTATCACAGAGTTATAAAAGTGTAACTACTTTAATTTAATTATGCGTTAACTTCTTATGTTTCCAAACAGACATTAATATTTCTAGTAAATTCAATAAATACTACCCCGATCATTTCAGGTTTGACATCCTAATTATTTGATTTGTAAATGTAATTTTTCTGAGGTGTTTTACTATGTAAATTTACTCTGTGATGAGCTGGTATCTAGCTTAACATTGTTTCTGGATTATTGTGATTAATAGTATTTTTTTTTTATTTATACTTCTATACAAATATTTTTAAAGTATAAACTGATAACTGTAAATTATTTTTGAAAGCCCATTTTTATTTAAAAATCTATAGATTAAACCTGTTTTTTATCATTAGCCCTGAAATTATTAATAATCTGAGTAAATCTCCAGCAAATTATTAATCATCTTTTTCTGAACTGTTTATACACAAAGTGCTTGCAAGTCCATTACGTTATTAGTTACTGAGTATCCTAATAACATAGGAGTCAGAAAATATATGTTGAATATTGCAATTAATCTTGCTAGTCATTGTTAGGGTCTTCTTTGTAGTTTTTATACAAAGTAAGTGAGTTTAAAAAGTTGGTTTGGTGGGTATTTACATTGAGTGCTGTATCAAGTAAAATATGATTGCTCAATATGTGATCCATGCCAGTAGTTAATAGCATATACTATGTTGGCAGTTTTAGGCAAATTTTTATCACAATTGTAGTTTCTTGATGTTTTTTTGTTTTTTTATATATTATCATAAAATCTTCAGAATGTCTCTCAGAACCAAGATGTAATATTGAAAGTTTTAAATCTGGCTTTCACTGCATTGTAGGAACAAAAAATTAGAACATTCAAAACTTTAGTGAAATAGATGAAACTCAATGGGAAAAATAATGGTAACAAGTACTGATAACTAATAGTTAGTTTAAACCGTAAACATACAGGTGACTTGGTATAAATAAATTTATTATTTATTAATGGAACAACAATGGTAAATTGATTGCTAATTTCAAATGGCTAAAGGTTATTATTTGTTTCAGTGGATAGCATTACTCATCCTAATAAAGTCTCAAGATACAAGGTTTGTGATGGAGATTTTAAACACTGCTGAAGCATTTTAACCAAGTTGTAGATTAGTATACAACCCTTTGAATTTAAAATATAACTCATCTCTCTTCAAGTAAGTTTGAGGGCTTTTAACACTAGAATTTGGGGTTGATTCCTACAGCTAACACAGCAAGAGTAGCTCACTGTGTAGCTTTATGTTAAAGTAAAACAATGACTTGTGTATTGTATAATAAAAAGACATGTCAGTGAAAAATCTCTTTAACTAGCCCTCATGCACCACAAAGATTTAGTCCTCTTCTGTCTGTAAATGGTAAAGTTAAAGCACAGGTAACATTGTTACTTATGCATTGAAATAAAAGCACGCACATTACAACATGTTGACAGACAGAAACTTGTCTGAACTTATCTCAAGTCAGCTGACATTTGTATGCTTTATTACTTGGTGTCATTAAGCAAGATTTTATATTTCAAAATACTGCAATTGTATTTTGGATACAGTTACACAGACTAATAATTAATAATACAATTTTAAATGAATAAGCTGTTAAAGTATTTTGATTACCTTAAATGTTTAAATATTTGCTGGAAACAAGATAAGTCTGGCTGTGATATGTAACGCTTGTGTAGTCGAGGACAAATAATTACTTTTTATGGGTGTGTGTATACACGTCAATATATTTAAATAACACTTAAATATCTGTAGACTAATTAATGAGAGGAATGCCATACTGAAGTTTTCATTTTCAACAGATGTTCGTGTTGTAACATTAAAATATGAAACGTATGGACCTGTAAGTGATAACTTCGTATTATGTCTTCTATAAATCCAGTAAGGTCTAACACAATTGTTTGTTTAAAACTCATAAAGTTAAAAAATATATATATTCATGAAACACTAAGAAAATTATTACATTATATTTTTCAAATTTATACTCGTGTATTTGAATAAAGAATGTCAGAAGTTTTTATTTTGGAATACAGCACTGAAGGTGTAACACTTTATTCTGTAGCCAGAAGGGTAGCTCAAGCTAATGCTAAAAGAGGAAAATGTTATTTATTTATTTATCCACCCAATAGGCTGGCTGCACTACTGTTCACTACATAGTTTGGAGAAGCTGTCAATGTATGCCAGTTTAGATGAAAAATTGTATCTTTATCAAGGCTTTTCAACAATTCCTGAATTTTAATGATTGAAAAACAGCTGAATAAACAGAAAGAAAACATAAATATTGATTATTGTTCTATATATCAGAGCTTTTGCACATTATTTATAAATTTACAATACTTAGATCCATATAGTAATTTTTAGAACTGCCCAGTAATCTTTCTTTGCACGGTGAGAAGTAACCCTTATCTGTATATTTTGATAATTAACCACAAGGTAAGTTTTAGTCTTTGTTTTATTATTATTATTTATTTATTTATTCTTAAGGTCTGAATTTCTATTCTGTTGCTTATTGTCACTATATTTTAGACAAGTTTTTCTCTAAGTTTTCAAGTTATTTATATAAAACAGTATTTTAAAATTCTTCTGTTTTTTGGAGAGAAAACATTTTGATGATTGTGGTTTTGCTACTTATTTTAACAGATTTCTTTCATAGTTTCACTTTCATCTCAGCTTCAAATGCTACAATTTTAAAAGAAAACAAATTTTTATTATTCATTTTTATTTTTGATTTAATAGTTTTGCACAAGTTATGGTACAGAAAACAATAAATATGGTATTGGTGGTAAGCTTAAAACCATTCATATGGTTTGTTTTATTGTTTTTGATCTACAGTTGTAATAGACCTCTAAGTAGGTCTGAAAGATGAAAAGAAATAATTAAAATTCTGTGAGTTTTGTATTAAATAAACTGCATATAATGACAGTGATAAAAACGTAAATCAAATGGAAAACAGCCATGAAATGAGTTTAATTCAATATACTGCACATTTTGGAAAAAAATATCTACTTCGTAACATAGTTTGTCTGAGAATAGTCTCATTTGAAACCTTACATAATCATATCCATTGCATTTTTAATTAAGAATCATAACTGTTATAAAAAAACCCACAACTGAAGACACCATGGCATTGGTTTTGGCAGCATTATCACACAAATCCTTTTTTGTGAGATAAGCAAGTTTCTTGAACTGCAGTCTCTTTGGACTTGCACACGTAACTTCTGAAAACTTTTTACTTGTGACCCATTTGAAGAAAGCATCCTTTTCAAGCTCACACTTGCAGTCGAAGTTCTATAGAAGATATAATAATTATGAGCCAAACCGTAAAGAAAACGTGAGGGATAGTTTGTAACATACTCTATCCTTTGTAAACAGTCTCATAACTCCTATACTTAATTTAACTTTAAAATATAGTTTATATTTTCAATTCTAATATTCCCTGAGATAATGTACAGTTCCTTGTTTGCAAAGTGCTGTGTTTCATAATTCTTTTCTAACTAAAGAATTTTTGTATTACCTAGAGATTTGTATAGAAGGTTTGTGTAAATTTGATATATTGAACAATAATATGTTGATTATACATGTACAGTACTATGGTACATGATTGTTGATAATAGATGGAGGAAAAGGTTTTGTAAAATTAATAATACTTTTGAATCAAATCCATCCCTATGTGATGCACAACCATTTATCTCGTAGCATGCTCATAGTGCATTAGGTGATTATACAAATAAACCTTTTCACTTATATTCAAATAAATAAATATAAGTATACACTAAGTAAGTAGTATGGTGCTGCATAAGTTAGAAATGTATCTTGATTTTGTTTCTAACTACTCATTATGAAAACAGAACTCATTGTAATGAAAAAGTTTCATAATATGTCATCAATTAATTTTATAAAGTCTTAAAAAAAAATAGCATCCTAGTTTTAAACTTACCATTCATTCCCAGCTTTCGCAGGTTTTTCAGACCATTCAGTGCAAGAAAATCTTGATTTGAGACTGATTTGATGTTATTGTTGGAAAGATCAAGTGTTTGAAGTTCACGAAGATGTTGTAATGCCAGTGGAACTTGGTTGAAGTTATTATCACGAAATTCTAGATTTGTTAAATGTCCTGCAAATACCTCGAGTGCATCATTTTCAATTCTATTCATCTTATTGTCATTCATTAACAAAGTTTTCAAGTTAATTTTACAATTTTCAAAATATTCTGCTTTCAGCTCCTGAATATTTTCTTGTATTAGGGTAAGATTTTTTAAATACGGAGTAGATTCTGTGATATTACACAGCACACTTGGGTTGAACTTTGAATTTATAAAAGTCAGTGATAGAAGGTGTTCAAGTTTTGAGTGTGCAAAATGTCTTAGATCTGACAAGTCAGAGTGTTCGACTTGCAAACCAACAAGTTTTTTAAAGTCCAATTGTAGAATATGGATGAGAGAGTTATTTCGTGGCATATTAGCACATTCAAGTTTAACGTCATCGTCAATATTACCAGTCAAGCAGTTAATTTTACACAGATCTATTTTTTGGCCACATTGGACATCTGTTCCACTAACAATTCTAACAGTGACACCATAGACGAAAATGCTTGACAGAAATAAGCAAAGTTTTATGTTCCACATGATCTTCAGCTTTATAACTAGAAAAAAAAACAACCGGATATTTTAACAATACTTTATAAAAATGACCAAAATTAAACATTTGTAGGGATATTCCCAAAAAAAATTTGACGCTGATCAGAAACATAGACTTGCGAATGGCAGACTGTCTGTAACAATTCAAACATTTTTAAATAGTTGTATACCACAGCAAACAAGTAATACAGGTTAAGTTTAAGTAACATGAAAATATCAGATTCACCTGAATGTTTATTTCAGTCAAATATTTTGCAAATCAGTTCAACAATTCCGAAAACAAAAAATATTTCTCAGTTTACTTGCAATAAAGCTCCTCAGTGGCTCAGCGGTATGTCTGCGGACTTACAACGCTAAAAACCGGGTTTCGATACTCGTGGTGGGCAGAGCACAGATAGCCCATTATGTAGCTTTGTGCTTAATCCAAAGAAATACTCCCAATAAAAATATACAATATTTAAAACGTACTTCGCATAATGTAACATTTTCAGTAATGGCCACGTGTTCTTATAATATTAGAAAAATATTATGAATAAATTTGCATCAGTGTATTTTAGTTTGTTTGAAGTTAGGCACAAAGCAACAAAACAGGTTATCTGTTCTTTACCATCACGGCTATCGAAATTTGGCTTATAGCATTGAAATACCACAGATATGCCGCTGTGTCACTTGGGGGCGTATGTTTTAGTTGTCTTGACCACAGATAAAAGCACTGTAGGTTTCTAAAGGGTATTACACACATTTGACCAAGAAAAGGTGTTAATGGGTATTCTTTTTACCTTAAACAATAAACCCTATTAAATATTCACAACAGAGATTCTGTATGGGAAACTCACGCATTGAGAAAATATTGCAACGGTATTAATACAGTTAGAAAATTTAAAAATTGTGACCAAAATTAAAAAGAACAAAAAAAAAACATTCAAATGTGGTATGGATTGGAATGGCTGTAAAGAAAGTAACAAAAGATTTTTTGACACTTGAGCCTGTGTATGTTTTAGAGCAAATCCATTTGTGTCTACCGAATGTAACCGAACCCCTGATTTTAGCGTTGTAAATCCGTAGACTTACTGGAGGACTAACAGTGGAACACTGGCAAGCGTGGGCTGTGTTGGTCACTTTAAATAATATATAGTAAATTGGTAGTTTCATTTACCACAGCGAGGTATCTACCAGCAATGTGTACAAAACGCATACAATATCTGTAAAGTGTGGTAGAATATTGTCACCTTCGCCAGTGAATCAAAAGACTATAGAATGAACAAGTAAAGGTCGTCACAAAATTGACATGGAGTTTGGCAGTTGAGTTTTCACCCTAGCGCTAAAGAGAAGTCTTCATTGAAACAGAAGCTATGATGCAAGAATTACTAGTTATGCTTGGATATCACCTGTAGCAACTGTAAATGATGAAAAGTGATTTACCTGCTTATGTGTCGAAATTACAGGAATGTAAGTGGCAATACAAAGAATGTAACCTGGACCTGGTCATTACCGAGAATTGATTCTGAACTCGGTTTACAACTTTGATCTCAAGGGTGATATATTTGAAGGTAGAAGTGAACAGGAGTTAAAGCGAAACCAGTTTGTACATCAGCAACTGGAAGTTCACTTGTTTTATTCTACTGTTCAAATTACAGTAATACCTCATCAAGTTTTCTAAAGATAAAGGAAACAACCTCTATTGTTGAATTATCATGGAAAGTGAAATGATCTATTTCGAAGACATCCTGTAACAGCTTGTTTTAAATTTCGCGCAAAACTACATGAGGGTTATCTACGCTAGTTTTCTCTAGTTTAGCAGTGCTAAACTAGAATAAAGAGGAGGTAGCTGGTAAACATCACCCCCAGCCAACTCTTGGGCTATTCTTCTGCCAACGAATAGTGGAAATGCCCGTTACATTATAATACCTCCATGCTTGAGAGAGCAAGAAGGTTCAGTGAATTCGCAACCCTCAAAATACGAGTCCAACGCTTTAACCACCAAGCCTTGCCATACTTGAGATGGACTATTGAAAGTACATGAAAGGCTAAAGGAACGCGAGTTGCTTCCTCACAGCATAATTTCTTGTACCTTTTTAACACTCCTACGAAAAGACGTTTCTAGTCCTGATTTCTCCAAGACCGTTCCCCTGGCTGTGGTTTCGCTAGATAGTAGATATGGACAGTGGGAATCTCGTTAATCCATTCATTAATGGATTTAAATGGCAATTTCATTTAAATTCAAAATTATTAACCTAATATTAATAACCTTTCAGTTGCTCTGGGGCCTATTAGGCCCCACTTTTCGTAGGAGTGTTAAACCAAGGGAGTGAAGGTTTCCACATTACCAGCAAGGGATTAAATTATACAGAACTATAAAAAAACAAAAATGGATAAGTGAAAGCGAATGATGTTTAATTTTTTTTCTAAAAATGCTGCTGCCATCTTATTCCAAGATATTTGAAAGCGAATTAATTGTCAACAAGTATGCAGTTAGGTAAAATCTTGCCTAATTACGATATTTTACCCCAAACCTCACCACGACAACTATACAAATATTCTTATTTTATATACTGATGGATATCAAAATGAAAGTTTGTTTTTTTTCAAACTAAAACAAAACATAAGATTAAGTTCATGAAGTGAAAAAAATGCAGATAATTGAAATAACATTCTTTCAGGATATTATAACCATTAAAGTGGAGAAACCACAAAACAAAATATTGTATACACTATTGCTTTTAAAAAAGATGCGTGTTGGATCAAAAACAAAATTTTCTGTTTTTAGTATAAAGGAAATTTATGAAGGATATTGATTGTAAAATGTCAAATATACACGTGTTTGTGATAAGTTAACGGAAATAGCAAACAGAATTGCAGGTGTCGAGAATTTCAATATTTGTCCACTGGTATAAAAGGGGATTGTATAAGTGGAGATGTGCATAAAAGACAAAGTTTATTCGGTATTTTGCTTTCACTTACGTAATTAGTAAAAAAAAAAAGGAAAACGTAATATTGGCTCGGTAGAAAACAGAGGGTGCTGTTACACTAGTACTTTTATTATTGTTACTTTTGGAAATTATCGTGACGCCTATGTTGATCATTATTTGTGTTAATATTTTTGATAGTATTTTAAACAATCGTTTCTTTAATTCTACCTATTTTAGTAAAACTGTACACTAATATATTTGAGAAATTTTTCTTGTTTTCAAACTTACTTTGACTATTTTATTGAAAAGATCGTATCTTGAAAACATTACGTTTGTTTTTGAGAAGTGTAAATAATTTATCTTGTTTGTTATCAATACTGATCTGTAAAAACAAAATGATTTAATTGTAGTTGTTGATAAAAAACCTAAAGCTTTCGTTTTAATAGTTAGCTTTGATGAAGACCTAAGAGAATTCAGATATCTACTAGTTAATAAAATAATGGATTTTAGAGCAGGAACGTGTGTATGACCTTGTACAATATTCTGTTGTAGCCTTATTTTTTATGTACTGTAGGCAGTTTTGTGCTGCTCAGCAACAAAAAAAGTAATGCCTTATTGGCAACTAGTATGATATAGAATTTAAGAAATGCAAGCTACAAATGTAGACATAAAGGTTTGAACCAGATTTTTCCAAACGTAAGGAAAACAAGAATTTTTTTTGAAGTAATTAAAACGATCGATAACCTGAATAAATTATTTTAGAATGGCTACTTTGATTTATGGAATGTTATTGTTGAAAAATCAGAGCCTGGGTAGTGGTAGTAAGTTCAATATGTCTAAATGCAGAGATGTTCTTCAACAGAATTATTTCTCTGTCACATATTATTACGTGGAAACAGTTTTAAGAAGGATGACAGCTAATTTTACTTTCATTAATTAGAGGACTGACTTTGACGGAATTACAGTTTTTAACAACCATTTAATTAAACTCTTATTTCCATGGCAGAAAAAGGACACTTTCTTCGAAATAAAATATCGTGTTTCTGGCAGAAACCATATGAAGTAACTGGACATATTAGACATCAACAAATTCAAAGACAGGAATATTCAAACTTGAAACTTACCAAATTACTTACTTGAAAAATACTTTAACTCAAGCACCAGAAACGCAAAATAGATAACCCAACAGTCAGCAAAATGCGTGTAAACCTGAAGAGAAGCAATTTTGCACTGTTACATGTAGAGTACATGTACACAATTACAGGAACGGATGGAATATTACTAATTTCATGTTAAGGTGTAGCTCCTGAACCTATACACTTCCTTCAAACTTGACAAAAAGTTAATTCTCCTATTTGTTAAGATTTTACAGGAAAACCCACAGTGTAATCAGATCACAAAATTTATGACAATTCCTTCTCAGGGAGTTGTCAGCTTGCACTGAGCTAGTACTTCTAAAATTTGTTGCACAATAAATAAATATTTAGACATAACGAATTTCCGGTTTCATGCAAGTTTTCCTCCCGCTGGCTCAGCCCTAAGTTTTAAAATCATAATATTAAAACTTGGCTTTTGACACCCGCGATAAACAAAGCACAGATAGCTCATTGTACGTCTTTGCGCTTAACCTCAAAACCACACATACATACACACACACACATTACTGTTTGTAACTTCCAGTTTGATTCCCCTGTTTTTCTTTATTCGTTAAAGCTTCATCTTGTATTACATGTAGCTCTTCACGTTTTAGTTGCAAAGTGAACAACAGTACCATGGGAAAGAGAACGTTTATTTTCTAAGCGAACACCTTTAAAATAATTATGGAAACTATAGCTATTCGAGTGTAATCAATAAAGGGCCTGGCATGGCCGAGCGCGTAAGGCGTGCGACTCGTAATCCGAGGGTCCTGGGTTCGCGTCCGCGTCGCGCTAAACATGCTCGCCCTCCCAGCCGTGGGGGCGTTATAATGTGACGGTCAATCCCACTATTCGTTGGTAAAAGAGTAGCCCAAGCGTTGGCGGTGGGTGGTAACGACTAACTGCCTTCCCTCTAGTCTTACACTGCTAAATTAGGGACAGCTAGCACAGATAGCCCTCGAGTAGCTTTGTGCGAAATTCCAAAAAAAGAAAAAAACAAACGTAATCAATACATATTAGCTATTGATAATCATCAATAAAAAAGAGAAAGATTAGTTGATGTACGATTAAAACATTTCTTGTTCTCTTCACATAACAAATCATCCTTCAGTGATTCAGCGGTAAGCCTGAGGGTTCATAGGCCTAAAAACTGAATTTTGATACTCGTGGTTGGCACAACACAGATAACCTATTGTGTAGCTTTGTGTTTAATAACAAACAAAAACGTAACTGATCAGTAACATTGATGAAGATTCAAATGAGTTGTTTAAACGACAAACACTCAATAAAATCACTATTTACAATAAATCTTTAAAGAAAGGCATAATTTAAGTACCAATTTTTAGTTTTTGTCTTTTTATATGTGCATTGAATAAACGCAAGTTAGCAATTTGAGGAAAAGTACTTATACCAGTTTTGCGAATTATCTCTCATTGGATTTGGTTTGTTTTGAATTTCACGCAAAGCTGCACGTCGACTATCTATGCTAGCTGCCCCTAATTTTGCAGTGTAAGACTAATTCAAGAGAATATTGTTTTGTTTTGAATTTTGCGCATAGCTACACGAGGGTTATCTGCGCTAGCCGTCCCTAATTTTGCAGTGTAAGACTAGAAGGAAGGCAGACTAGTCATCACCACCCACCCCAACTCTTCGGCTACTCTTCTACCAACGAATAGTAGTATTGATCGTCACATTATAACGCCCCCACGGCTGAAAGGGCAAGCATGTTTGGTATGACGGGGATTCGAACCCGCGACCCTCGGATTATGAGTCGAGTGCCTTAACCACCTGGCCATGATTTGATTAAGAAAGAAAATTCTGGGTATCAGTCTTGTTGGCAAATATCATAAAGTTGATACATATTGATACGTCCCCCGCTGGTACAGCGACAAGTCTATGAATTTAAAACGCTAAAATTAGGTGTTCGATTCCCTCGGTGGACTCCAGCAGATAGCCCGATGTGGCTTTGCTATAAGAAATGCACACACACATACATTGATACACATTTATTTAACTTCTAAATTCATGTTCACATTTTCGTTTATTCGAAATCGTAATACGTGAGGTAAGTAACATAATAAATCGGAGACTCGTCCGAGCTCAATTATAATAGGTGTTCGTGTGCAGGTTGAATTATGTTAATAAAATAAAACCGTGTTCTGAGATATTAATGCTTATAAACTATTGAAAATATGTACTGCGCTAACTACAGAAAATTTAGTTAATCAAGATATTGTTAGTATTAATGTTTAATTAAATTTGATTTGAAAATAACCTGTCTTTCCCACAACAATGATTTGTGTTCTCTTTGCAAGATGTTCAGACACTAATTACTCCCTCACTTGATTGGTTAGGGTTAGTCCTAGGACCGTTTTCCTCTTAAGAAATCTTTCCAGAAGTCTGTTTGCTTTAGTTGCTGAATCTGATGCATTAGATGAAACAGTCTCTTTCAAACAATTTGACCTTGGCTCATATTGTTGAACGCTGATCAACAGGCTGGAGTACAAACAGTTCATCCTGTGAGGCATAGTGGTTTCAAACTGGTGTAAGATCAACTCTCAGACGTTTATATATTTCCGATAGGACAGGATAAACAAACTGCCTGAGTAATGATATTTAAATACGGTGAGGAATACAATGGGCATAAAAAAGCTAGTGACTCTCTTTACTAAGAAAATCCTCTGCACCAGAGTACTGGCTCGACATATTTGCAACAAAAGACGATAAACTGGCAGATTGAGGCACAAGATATCAGGCAGTTTGACTCTTGTTCAGTGCCAGATATATCTTGTACTCCATCAATGATCACTGAATATTGCAGCGTGGCAGAGAATTTGTTTTGCTTTGAAATATCTTTCACAGAAGAATTGCTCATGGAAGTCAGTATCTCATTATGAATTTTAAGGCAGGTAATCCTGATTACATGTTAACGATAGAGTTTGGAAAATCCTCTAACATAAACCAGCAGCTAGCTTAAACTTCCCACATTTTCCACATAACCTTTGAAAGCCAACTCTTGCTGTGCCATAAATTGTACTGTGCTTATAATCTTCAACAGAAAACATTTTGCTTCTTGTTGTTTGATGCTAAAACACTAGAGAGCTAGATGTCTATTTGTCTCTCTCCTGAGCATAAGTGATTTTTTTCAATTTCCAAGTCCTGAGTTTGCTTTTGTCAAACCTTTTGACATGGCAGAAGTGCCCATTAGATTCAGATGAATAAGGACACCTCGATCCTCAGGATTATCTTCTACAGGGATGTGGAGCTACTGATGACGGTCGTTGACCATGGTGTTCCAGCCTTTGACGTTTAGTACAGTTAAAAGCATCCACCGTTCGTAGCCAGTTTTAAACATCATAGTTGCCCCTTACAACTAATAAATGTAAAATTATACAACTTATCAATACAGTTCATGGTATAGATACCAAACGACTACCGATAAACCCACACTTAGTAAACTAGGTTTCAAATAGAAGGGAGGCATTACATTATAAATGTTTGGTTACTTTTACTGTAAAATAGATAAGTTTGTATGTATATTGATACCTTACCAGCCATATACAAATAATCACTGTTGAATATACAAAGGTAGTTGAATAATAAAGAAAACCATGTTACGGTATCAACAATGAATGTTGAGGAGAATAAATTTACTTCTATACTAAGGAAGCCATGTACCACATAAATGACATATATTGAAGATAATAAACTTAATCGTAAAATAAAGAAGCCATGTAACTATATAAATAATGAACAAAGTACAAAATCATGTTAGTGTAACAATAATAAAACCAGGTCACAATTAAAACCATTAATTTAGAGGACATAATGTTAATTATACAAAAGAAGCCATGCAACAATCTAAAATATGAATATTGAAAGGAAGAAAGCTAGTTCTTTTATAAAGAAGCCATGTAATAATACAAATAATCACTGTTGAATATACAAAGGTAGTTGTATAATAAAAAAAAGCCATGTGACGATATCAACAATGAATGTTGAGAAGAATAAATTTACTTCTATACTAAGGAAGCCATGTACCACATAAATGACATATATTGAAGATAATAAACTTAATCGTAAAATAAAGAAGCCATGTAACTATATAAATAATGAACAAAGTACAAAATCATGTTAGTGTAACAATAATAAAACCAGGTCATAATTAAAACCATTAATTTAGAGGACATAATGTTATTTATACAAAAAGAAGCCATGCAAC
The DNA here is from genome assembly GCF_004210375.1 of Tachypleus tridentatus. Taxonomy (NCBI): domain Eukaryota; kingdom Metazoa; phylum Arthropoda; class Merostomata; order Xiphosura; family Limulidae; genus Tachypleus; species Tachypleus tridentatus. The sequence goes on from NC_134825.1 coordinate 169,985,936, forward strand.
AATCTAAAATATGAATATTGAAAGGAGGAAAGCTAGTTCTTTTATAAAGAAGCCATGTAATAATACAAATAATCACTGTTGAATATACAAAGGTAGTTGAATAATAAAAAAGCCATGTTACGGTATCAACAATGAATGTTGAGGAGAATAAATTTACTTCTATACTAAGGAAGCCATGTACCACATAAATGACATATATTGAAGATAATAAACTTAATCGTAAAATAAAGAAGCCATGTAACTATATAAATAATGAACAAAGTACAAAATCATGTTAGTGTAACAATAATAAAACCAGGTCATAATTAAAACCATTAATTTAGAGGGACATAATGTTATTTATACAAAAGAAACCATGCAACAATCTAAAATATGAATATTGAAAGGAGGAAAGCTAGTTCTTTTATAAAGAAGCCATGTAATAATACAAATAATCACTGTTGAATATACAAAGGTAGTTGAATAATAAAGAAACCATGTTACGATATCAACAATGAATGTTGAGGAGAATAAATTTACTTCTATACTAAGGAAGCCATGTACCACATAAATGACATATATTGAAGATAATAAACTTAATCGTAAAATAAAGAAGCCATGGTAACTATATAAATAATGAACAAAGTACAAAATCATGTTAGTGTAACAATAATAAAACCAGGTCATAATTAAAACCATTAATTTAGAGGACATAATGTTAATTATACAAAAGAAGCCATGCAACAATCTAAAATATGAATATTGAAAGGAAGAAAGCTAGTTCTTTTATAAAGAAGCCATGTAATAATACAAATAATCACTGTTGAATATACAAAGGTAGTTGTATAATAAAAAAGCCATGTTACGATATCAACAATGAATGTTGAGAAGAATAAATTTACTTCTATACTAAGGAAGCCATGTACCACATAAATGACATATATTGAAGATAATAAACTTAATCGTAAAATAAAGAAGCCATGTAACTATATAAATAATGAACAAAGTACAAAATCATGTTAGTGTAACAATAATAAAACCAGGTCATAATTAAAACCATTAATTTAGAGGACATAATGTTATTTATACAAAAAGAAGCCATGCAACAATCTAAAATTTGAATATTGAAAGGAGGAAAGCTAGTTCTTTTATAAAGAAGCCATGTAATAATACAAATAATCACTGTTGAATATACAAAGGTAGTTGAATAATAAAGAAGCCATGTTACGGTATCAACAATGAATGTTGAGGAGAATAAATTTACTTCTATACTAAGGAAGCCATGTACCACATAAATGACATATATTGAAGATAATAAACTTAATCGTAAAATAAAGAAGCCATGTAACTACATAAATAATGAACAAAGTACAAAATCATGTTAGTGTAACAATAATAAAGCCAGGTCATAATTAAAACCATTAATTTAGAGGGACATAATGTTATTTATACAAAAGAAGCCATGCAACAATCTAAAATTTGAATATTGAAAGGAAGAAAGCTAGTTCTTTTATAAAGAAGCCATGTAATAATACAAATAATCACTGTTGAATATACAAAGGTAGTTGAATAATAAAGAAACCATGTTACGATATCAACAATGAATGTTGAGGAGAATAAATTTACTTCTATACTAAGGAAGCCATGTACCACATAAATGACATATATTGAAGATAATAAACTTAATCGTAAAATAAAGAAGCCATGTAACTATATAAATAATGAACAAAGTACAAAATCATGTTAGTGTAACAATAATAAAACCAGGTCATAATTAAAACCATTAATTTAGAGGACATAATGTTATTTATACAAAAGAAGCCATGCAACAATCTAAAATATGAATATTGAAAGGAAGAAAGCTAGTTCTTTTATAAAGAAGCCATGTAATAATACAAATAATCACTGTTGAATATACAAAGGTAGTTGAATAATAAAAAGCCATGTTACGATATCAACAATGAATGTTGAGGAGAATAAATTTACTTCTATACTAAGGAAGCCATGTACCACATAAATGACATATATTGAAGATAATAAACTTAATCGTAAAATAAAGAAGCCATGTAACTATATAAATAATGAACAAAGTACAAAATCATGTTAGTGTAACAATAATAAAACCAGGTCATAATTAAAACCATTAATTTAGAGGACATAATGTTAATTATACAAAAGAAGCCATGCAACAATCTAAAATATGAATATTGAAAGGAAGAAAGCTAGTTCTTTTATAAAGAAGCCATGTAATAATACAAATAATCACTGTTGAATATACAAAGGTAGTTGAATAATAAAAAAAACCATGTTACGATATCAACAATGAATGTTGAGGAGAATAAATTTACTTCTATACTAAGGAAGCCATGTACCACATAAATGACATATATTGAAGATAATAAACTTAATCGTAAAATAAAGAAGCCATGTAACTATATAAATAATGAACAAAGTACAAAATCATGTTAGTGTAACAATAATAAAACCAGGTCATAATTAAAACCATTAATTTAGAGGACATAATGTTATTTATACAAAAGAAGCCATGCAACAATCTAAAATATGAATATTGAAAGGAGGAAAGCTAGTTCTTTTATAAAGAAGCCATGTAATAATACAAATAATCACTGTTGAATATACAAAGGTAGTTGAATAATAAAAGAAACCATGTTACGATATCAACAATGAATGTTGAGGAGAATAAATTTACTTCTATACTAAGGAAGCCATGTACCACATAAATGACATATATTGAAGATAATAAACTTAATCGTAAAAAAAAGAAGCCAGGTAACTATATAAATAATGAACAAAGTACAAAATCATGTTAGTGTAACAATAATAAAACCAGGTCATAATTAAAACCATTAATTTAGAGGACATAATGTTATTTATACAAAAGAAGCCATGCAACAATCTAAAGTTTGAATATTGAAAGGAAGAAAGCTAGTTCTTTTATAAAGAAGCCATGTAATAATACAAATAATCACTGTTGAATATACAAAGGTAGTTGAATAATAAAGAAACCATGTTACGATATCAACAATGAATGTTGAGGAGAATAAATTTACTTCTATACTAAGGAAGCCATGTACCACATAAATGACATATATTGAAGATAATAAACTTAATCGTAAAATAAAGAAGCCATGTAACTATATAAATAATGAACAAAGTACAAAATCATGTTAGTGTAACAATAATAAAACCAGGTCATAATTAAAACCATTAATTTAGAGGACATAATGTTATTTATACAAAAAGAAGCCATGCAACAATCTAAAATTTGAATATTGAAAGGAGGAAAGCTAGTTCTTTTATAAAGAAGCCATGTAATAATACAAATAATCACTGTTGAATATACAAAGGTAGTTGAATAATAAAGAAACCATGTTACGGTATCAACAATGAATGTTGAGGAGAATAAATTTACTTCTATACTAAGGAAGCCATGTACCACATAAATGACATATATTGAAGATAATAAACTTAATCGTAAAAAAAAGAAGCCAGGTAACTATATAAATAATGAACAAAGTACAAAATCATGTTAGTGTAACAATAATAAAACCAGGTCATAATTAAAACCATTAATTTAGAGGACATAATGTTAATTATACAAAAGGAAGCCATGCAGCAATGTAAAGTATGAATATTGAAAGGAAGAAAGCTAGTTCTTTTATAAAGAAGCCATGTAATAATACAAATAATCACTGTTGAATATACAAAGGTAGTTGTATAATAAAGAAACCATGTTACGATATCAACAATGAATGTTGAGAAAAATAAATTTACTTCTATACTAAGGAAGCCATGTACCACATAAATGACATATATTGAAGATAATAAACTTAATCGTAAAATAAAAAAAGCCATGTAACTATATAAATAATGAACAAAGTACAAAATCATGTTAGTGTAACAATAATAAAACCAGGTCATAATTAAAACCATTAATTTAGAGGACATAATGTTATTTATACAAAAAGAAGCCATGCAACAATCTAAAATTTGAATATTGAAAGGAGGTAAGCTAGTTCTATTATAAAGAAGCCATGAAATAATACAAATAATCACTGTTGAATATACAAAGGTAGTTGAATAATAAAGAAACCATGTGACGGTATCAACAATGAATGTTGAGAAGAATAAATTTACTTCTATATTAAGGAAGCCATATACCACATAAATGACATATATTGAAGATAATAAACTTAATCGTAAAATAAAGAAGCCATGTAACTATATAAATAATGAACAAAGTACAAAATCATGTTAGTGTAACAATAATAAAAGCAGGTCATAATTAAAACCATTAATTTTGAGTACATAATATTAATTATACAAAACGAAGCCATACAACAATGTAAAGTATGAATATTGAAAGGAAGAAAGCGAGTTCTTTTATAAAGAAGTCATGCAATAATACAAATAATCACTGTTGAATATACAAAGGTAGTTGTATCATAAAGAAACCATGTTACGATATCAACAATGAATGTTGAGAAGAATAAATTTACTTCTATACTAAGGAAGCCATGTACCACATAAATGACATATATTGAAGATAATAAACTTAATCGTAAAATAAAGAAGCCATGTAACTATATAAATAATGAACAAAGTACAAAATCATGTTAGTGTAACAATAATAAAACCAGGTCATAATTAAAACCATTAATTTAGAGGACATAATGTTATTTATACAAAAGAAGCCATGCAACAATCTAAAATTTGAATATTGAAAGGAAGAAAGCTAGTTCTTTTATAAAGAAGCCATGTAATAATACAAATAATCACTGTTGAATATACAAAGGTAGTTGAATAATAAAGAAACCATGTGACGGTATCAACAATGAATGTTGAGAAGAATAAATTTACTTCTATACTAAGGAAGCCATGTACCACATAAATGACATATATTGAAGATAATAAACTTAATCGTAAAATAAAGAAGCCATGTAACTATATAAATAATGAACAAAGTACAAAATCATGTTAGTGTAACAATAATAAAACCAGGTCATAATTAAAACCATTAATTTAGAGGACATAATGTTATTTATACAAAAGAAGCCATGCAACAATCTAAAATATGAATATTGAAAGGAGGAAAGCTAGTTCTTTTATAAAGAAGCCATGTAATAATACAAATAATCACTGTTGAATATACAAAGGTAGTTGAATAATAAAGAAACCATGTTACGATATCAACAATGAATGTTGAGGAGAATAAATTTACTTCTATACTAAGGAAGCCATGTACCACATAAATGACATATATTGAAGATAATAAACTTAATCGTAAAATAAAGAAGCCATGTAACTATATAAATAATGAACAAAGTACAAAATCATGTTAGTGTAACAATAATAAAACCAGGTCATAATTAAAACCATTAATTTAGAGGACATAATGTTAATTATACAAAAAGAAGCCATGCAACAATGTAAAGTATGAATATTGAAAGGAAGAAAGCTAGTTCTTTTATAAAGAAGCCATGTAATAATACAAATAATCACTGTTGAATATACAAAGGTAGTTGTATAATAAAAAAGCCATGTGACGATATCAACAATGAATGTTGAGGAAGAATAAATTTACTTCTATACTAAGGAAGCCATGTACCACATAAATGACATATATTGAAGATAATAAACTTAATCGTAAAATAAAGAAGCCATGTAACTATATAAATAATGAACAAAGTACAAAATCATGTTAGTGTAACAATAATAAAACCAGGTCATAATTAAAACCATTAATTTAGAGGACATAATGTTATTTATACAAAAAGAAGCCATGCAACAATCTAAAATATGAATATTGAAAGGAGGAAAGCTAGTTCTTTTATAAAGAAGCCATGTAATAATACAAATAATCACTGTTGAATATACAAAGGTAGTTGAATAATAAAGAAGCCATGTAACGGTATCAACAATGAATGTTGAGGAGAATAAATTTACTTCTATACTAAGGAAGCCATGTACCACATAAATGACATATATTGAAGATAATAAACTTAATCGTAAAATAAAGAAGCCATGTAACTATATAAATAATGAACAAAGTACAAAATCATGTTAGTGTAACAATAATAAAACCAGGTCATAATTAAAACCATTAATTTAGAGGACATAATGTTATTTATACAAAAGAAGCCATGCAACAATGTAAAGTATGAATATTGAAAGGAAGAAAGCTAGTTCTTTTATAAAGAAGCCATGTAATAATACAAATAATCACTGTTGAATATACAAAGGTAGTTGTATAATAAAGAAACCATGTTACGATATCAACAATGAATGTTGAGAAAATAAATTTACTTCTATACTAAGGAAGCCATGTACCACATAAATGACATATATTGAAGATAATAAACTTAATCGTAAAATAAAGAAGCCATGTAACTATATAAATAATGAACAAAGTACAAAATCATGTTAGTGTAACAATAATAAAACCAGGTCATAATTAAAACCATTAATTTAGAGGACATAATGTTATTTATACATAAGAAGCCATGCAACAATCTAAAATTTGAATATTGAAAGGAGGAAAGCTAGTTCTTTTATAAAGAAACCATGTAATAATACAAATAATCACTGTTGAATATACAAAGGTAGTTGAATAATAAAGAAGCCATGTTACGGTATCAACAATGAATGTTGAGGAGAATAAATTTACTTCTATACTAAGGAAGCCATGTACCACATAAATGACATATATTGAAGATAATAAACTTAATCGTAAAATAAAGAAGCCATGTAACTATATAAATAATGAACAAAGTACAAAATCATGTTAGTGTAACAATAATAAAACCAGGTCATAATTAAAACCATTAATTTAGAGGACATAATGTTATTTATACAAAAAGAAGCCATGCAACAATCTAAAGTATGAATATTGAAAGGAAGAAAGCTAGTTCTTTTATAAAGAAACCATGTAATAATACAAATAATCACTGTTGAATATACAAAGGTAGTTGAATAATAAAGAAACCATGTTACGATATCAACAATGAATGTTGAGGAGAATAAATTTACTTCTATACTAAGGAAGCCATGTACCACATAAATGACATATATTGAAGATAATAAACTTAATCGTAAAATAAAGAAGCCATGTAACTATATAAATAATGAACAAAGTACAAAATCATGTTAGTGTAACAATAATAAAGCCAGGTCATAATTAAAACCATTAATTTAGAGGACATAATGTTATTTATACAAAATAAAGCCATGCAACAATATAAAGTATGAATATTGAAAGGAGGAAAGCTAGTTCTTTTATAAAGAAGCCATGTAATAATACAAATAATCACTGTTGAATATACAAAGGTAGTTGAATAATAATGAAGCCATGTTACGGTATCAACAATGAATGTTGAGGAGAATAAATTTACTTCTATACTAAGGAAGCCATGTACCACATAAATGACATATATTGAAGATAATAAACTTAATCGTAAAAAAAAGAAGCCAGGTAACTATATAAATAATGAACAAAGTACAAAATCATGTTAGTGTAACAATAATAAAACCAGGTCATAATTAAAACCATTAATTTAGAGGGACATAATGTTATTTATACAAAAAGAAGCCATGCAACAATCTAAAATATGAATATTGAAAGGAGGAAAGCTAGTTCTTTTATAAAGAAGCCATGTAATAATACAAATAATCACTGTTGAATATACAAAGGTAGTTGAATAATAAAGAAGCCATGTTACGATATCAACAATGAATGTTGAGGAGAATAAATTTACTTCTATACTAAGGAAGCCATGTACCACATAAATGACATATATTGAAGATAATAAACTTAATCGTAAAATAAAGAAGCCATGTAACTATATAAATAATGAACAAAGTACAAAATCATGTTAGTGTAACAATAATAAAACCAGGTCATAATTAAAACCATTAATTTAGAGGACATAATGTTATTTATACAAAAAGAAGCCATGCAACAATCTAAAGTATGAATATTGAAAGGAAGAAAGCTAGTTCTTTTATAAAGAAGCCATGTAATAATACAAATAATCACTGTTGAATATACAAAGGTAGTTGTATAATAAAAAAGCCATGTGACGATATCAACAATGAATGTTGAGGAGAATAAATTTACTTCTATACTAAGGAAGCCATGTACCACATAAATGACATATATTGAAGATAATAAACTTAATCGTAAAATAAAGAAGCCATGTAACTATATAAATAATGAACAAAGTACAAAATCATGTTAGTGTAACAATAATAAAACCAGGTCATAATTAAAACCATTAATTTAGAGGACATAATGTTATTTATACAAAAAGAAGCCATGCAACAATCTAAAGTTTGAATATTGAAAGGATAAAGCTAGTTCTTTTATAAAGAAGCCATGTAATAATACAAATAATCACTGTTGAATATACAAAGGTAGTTGAATAATAAAGAAACCATGTTACGGTATCAACAATGAATGTTGAGGAGAATAAATTTACTTCTATACTAAGGAAGCCATGTACCACATAAATGACATATATTGAAGATAATAAACTTAATCGTAAAAAAAAGAAGCCAGGTAACTATATAAATAATGAACAAAGTACAAAATCATGTTAGTGTAACAATAATAAAACCAGGTCATAATTAAAACCATTAATTTAGAGGACATAATGTTATTTATACAAAAAGAAGCCATGCAACAATCTAAAATTTGAATATTGAAAGGAGGAAAGCTAGTTCTTTTATAAAGAAGCCATGTAATAATACAAATAATCACTGTTGAATATACAAAGGTAGTTGAATAATAAAGAAGCCATGTTACGATATCAACAATGAATGTTGAGGAGAATAAATTTACTTCTATACTAAGGAAGCCATGTACCACATAAATGACATATATTGAAGATAATAAACTTAATCGTAAAATAAAGAAGCCATGTAACTATATAAATAATGAACAAAGTACAAAATGATGTTAGTGTAACAATAATAAAACCAGGTCATAATTAAAACCATTAATTTAGAGGGACATAATGTTATTTATACAAAAGAAGCCATGCAACAATCTAAAATTTGAATATTGAAAGGAGGAAAGCTAGTTCTTTTATAAAGAAGCCATGTAATAATACAAATAATCACTGTTGAATATACAAAGGTAGTTGAATAATAAAAAAGCCATGTTACGGTATCAACAATGAATGTTGAGGAGAATAAATTTACTTCTATACTAAGGAAGCCATGTACCACATAAATGACATATATTGAAGATAATAAACTTAATCGTAAAATAAAGAAGCCATGTAACTACATAAATAATGAACAAAGTACAAAATCATGTTAGTGTAACAATAATAAAACCAGGTCATAATTAAAACCATTAATTTAGAGGACATAATGTTATTTATACAAAAAAGAAGCCATGCAACAATGTAAAGTATGAATATTGAAAGGAAGAAAGTTAGTTCTTTTATAAAGAAGCCATGTAATAATACAAATAGTCTCTGTTGAATATACAAAGGTAGTTGAATAATAAAGAAGCCATGTTACGGTATCAACAATGAATGTTGAGGAGAATAAATTTACTTCTATACTAAGGAAGCCATGTACCACATAAATGACATATATTGAAGATAATAAACTTAATCGTAAAATAAAGAAGCCATGTAACTATATAAATAATGAACAAAGTACAAAATCATGTTAGTGTAACAATAATAAAACCAGGTCATAATTAAAACCATTAATTTAGAGGACATAATGTTATTTATACAAAAAGAAGCCATGCAACAATCTAAAATATGAATATTGAAGGAGGAAAGCTTGTTCTTTTATAAAGAAGCCATGTAATAATACAAATAATCTCTGTTGAATATACAAAGGTAGTTGTATAATAAAGAAACCATGTTACGATATCAACAATGAATGTTGAGGAGAATAAATTTACTTCTATACTAAGGAAGCCATGTACCACATAAATGACATATATTGAAGATAATAAACTTAATCGTAAAATAAAGAAAGCCATGTAACTATATAAATAATGAACAAAGTACAAAATCATGTTAGTGTAACAATAATAAAACCAGGTCATAATTAAAACCATTAATTTAGAGGACATAATGTTATTTATACAAAAAGAAGCCATGCAACAATCTAAAATATGAATATTGAAAGGAGGAAAGCTAGTTCTTTTATAAAGAAGCCATGTAATAATACAAATAATCACTGTTGAATATACAAAGGTAGTTGAATAATAAAGAAGCCATGTTACGGTATCAACAATGAATGTTGAGGAGAATAAATTTACTTCTATACTAAGGAAGCCATGTACCACATAAATGACATATATTGAAGATAATAAACTTAATCGTAAAAAAAAGAAGCCAGGTAACTATATAAATAATGAACAAAGTACAAAATCATGTTAGTGTAACAATAATAAAACCAGGTCATAATTAAAACCATTAATTTAGAGGACATAATGTTATTTATACAAAAGAAGCCATGCAACAATCTAAAATATGAATATTGAAAGGAGGAAAGCTAGTTCTTTTATAAAGAAGCCATGTAATAATACAAATAATCACTGTTGAATATACAAAGGTAGTTGTATAATAAAGAAACCATGTTACGATATCAACAATGAATGTTGAGAAGAATAAATTTACTTCTATACTAAGGAAGCCATGTACCACATAAATGACATATATTGAAGATAATAAACTTAATCGTAAAATAAAGAAGCCATGTAACTATATAAATAATGAACAAAGTACAAAATCATGTTAGTGTAACAATAATAAAACCAGGTCATAATTAAAACCATTAATTTAGAGGACATAATGTTAATTATACAAAAAGAAGCCATGCAACAATCTAAAATTTGAATATTGAAAGGAGGAAAGCTAGTTCTTTTATAAAGAAGCCATGTAATAATACAAATAATCACTGTTGAATATACAAAGGTAGTTGTTTTATAAAAAAGCCATGTGACGATATCAACTATGAATGTTGAGAAGAATAAATTTACTTCTATACTAAGGAAGCCATGTACCACATAAATGACATATATTGAAGATAATAAACTTAATCGTAAAATAAAGAAGCCATGTAACTATATAAATAATGAACAAAGTACAAAATCATGTTAGTGTAACAATAATAAAACCAGGTCATAATTAAAACCATTAATTTAGAGGACATAATGTTATTTATACAAAAGAAGCCATGCAACAATCTAAAATTTGAATATTGAAAGGAGGAAAGCTAGTTCTTTTATAAAGAAGCCATGTAATAATACAAATAATCACTGTTGAATACACAAAGGTAGTTGAATAATAAAGAAACCATGTTACGGTATCAACAATGAATGTTGAGGAGAATAAATTTACTTCTATACTAAGGAAGCCATGTACCACATAAATGACATATATTGAAGATAATAAACTTAATCGTAAAATAAAGAAGCCAGGTAACTACATAAATAATGAACAAAGTACAAAATCATGTTAGTGTAACAATAATAAAACCAGGTCATAATTAAAACCATTAATTTAGAGGACATAATGTTAATTATACAAAAAGAAGCCATGCAACAATCTAAAGTATGAATATTGAAAGGAAGAAAGCTAGTTCTTTTATAAAGAAGCCATGTAATAATACAAATAATCACTGTTGAATATACAAAGGTAGTTGTATCATAAAAAACCATGTTACGATATCAACAATGAATGTTGAGAAGAATAAATTTACTTCTATACTAAGGAAGCCATGTACCACATAAATGACATATATTGAAGATAATAAACTTAATCGTAAAATAAAGAAGCCATGTAACTATATAAATAATGAACAAAGTACAAAATCATGTTAGTGTAACAATAATAAAACCAGGTCATAATTAAAACCATTAATTTAGAGGACATAATGTTATTTATACAAAAAGAAGCCATGCAACAATCTAAAATATGAATATTGAAAGGAGGAAAGCTAGTTCTTTTATAAAGAAGCCATGTAATAATACAAATAATCACTGTTGAATATACAAAGGTAGTTGTAATAATAAAGAAACCATGTTACGGTATCAACAATGAATGTTGAGGAGAATAAATTTACTTCTATACTAAGGAAGCCATGTACCACATAAATGATATATATTGAAGATAATAAACTTAATCGTAAAAAAAAGAAGCCAGGTAACTATATAAATAATGAACAAAGTACAAAATCATGTTAGTGTAACAATAATAAAACCAGGTCATAATTAAAACCATTAATTTAGAGGGACATAATGTTAATTTATACAAAAAACCATGCAACAATCTAAAATATGAATATTGAAAGGAAGAAAGCTAGTTCTTTTATAAAGAAGCCATGTAATAATACAAATAATCACTGTTGAATATACAAAGGTAGTTGTATAATAAAGAAACCATGTTACGATATCAACAATGAATGTTGAGAAGAATAAATTTACTTCTATACTAAGGAAGCCATGTACCACATAAATGACATATATTGAAGATAATAAACTTAATCGTAAAATAAAGAAGCCATGTAACTATATAAATAATGAACAAAGTACAAAATCATGTTAGTGTAACAATAATAAAACCAGGTCATAATTAAAACCATTAATTTAGAGGACATAATGTTATTTATACAAAAGAAGCCATGCAACAATCTAAAATATGAATATTGAAAGGAGGAAAGCTAGTTCTTTTATAAAGAAGCCATGTAATAATACAAATAATCACTGTTGAATACACAAAGGTAGTTGAATAATAAAGAAGCCATGTTACGGTATCAACAATGAATGTTGAGGAGAATAAATTTACTTCTATACTAAGGAAGCCATGTACCACATAAATGACATATATTGAAGATAATAAACTTAATCGTAAAATAAAGAAGCCAGGTAACTACATAAATAATGAACAAAGTACAAAATCATGTTAGTGTAACAATAATAAAGCCAGGTCATAATTAAAACCATTAATTTAGAGGACATAATGTTAATTATACAAAAGGAAGCCATGCAGCAATGTAAAGTATGAATATTGAAAGGAAGAAAGTTAGTTCTTTTATAAAGAAGCCATGTAATAATACAAATAGTCTCTGTTGAATATACAAAGGTAGTTGTATACTAAAGAAGCCATGTTACGATATCAACAATGAATGTTGAGAAAAATAAATTTACTTCTATACTAAGGAAGCCATGTACCACATAAATGACATATATTGAAGATAATAAACTTAATCGTAAAATAAAGAAGCCATGTAACTATATAAATAATGAACAAAGTACAAAATCATGTTAGTGTAACAATAATAAAACCAGGTCATAATTAAAACCATTAATTTTGAGGGACATAGTGTTATTTATACAAAAAGAAGCCATGCAACAATCTAAAATATGAATATTGAAAGGAGAAAGCTAGTTCTTTTATAAAGAAGCCATGTAATAATACAAATAATCACTGTTGAATATACAAAGGTAGTTGAATAATAAAAAACCATGTTACGGTATCAACAATGAATGTTGAGGAGAATAAATTTACTTCTATACTAAGGAAGCCATGTACCACATAAATGACATATATTGAAGATAATAAACTTAATCGTAAAATAAAGAAGCCATGTAACTATATAAATAATGAACAAAGTACAAAATCATGTTAGTGTAACAATAATAAAACCAGGTCATAATTAAAACCATTAATTTAGAGGACATAATGTTATTTATACAAAAGAAACCATGCAACAATCTAAAATATGAATATTGAAGGGAAGAAAGCTAGTTCTTTTATAAAGAAGCCATGTAATAATACAAATAATCACTGTTGAATATACAAAGGTAGTTGAATAATAAAAAAAACATGTTACGATATCAACAATGAATGTTGAGGAAGAATAAATTTACTTCTATACTAAGGAAGCCATGTACCACATAAATGACATATATTGAAGATAATAAACTTAATCGTAAAATAAAGAAGCCATGTAACTACATAAATAATGAACAAAGTACAAAATCATGTTAGTGTAACAATAATAAAACCAGGTCATAATTAAAACCATTAATTTAGAGGACATAATGTTAATTATACAAAAAAGAAGCCATGCAACAATCTAAAATATGAATATTGAAAGGAAGAAAAGCTAGTTCTTTTATAAAGAAGCCATGTAATAATACAAATAATCACTGTTGAATATACAAAGGTAGTTGAATAATAATGAAACCATGTTACGATATCAACAATGAATGTTGAGAAGAATAAATTTACTTCTATACTAAGGAAGCCATGTACCACATAAATGACATATATTGAAGATAATTTGTGAGTGTAAAATCTGTATTTATTTTAGGGGCAACAACCGTACTGTTTCAGGGTGGCAATATCTGTATTATGTTAAGACAACAATTGTATTGCTTTTAGGTAAATATTTGTATTATTTTGAAAGGCAACAATCGTACTATTTTAGGGTAAACATCTGTACTATTTTACGGCAACAGCTGTACAGTTTAGGGTAACATCTTGTATATTTTATGGCAACAACTGTATTGTTTTAGAGTGATATCTTTATTATTTCATGAAAACTATCAATATCAACATTTCATTTTGTTTCAACAAAAACGCTAATTTTAGTATCTAACACTGATGTATCGTATAGATTTTATTAATTTATAAATTGAGATTCTTTCAATGCTTCCATCCCCTTTACCATTCTGCTAACAGCTCATCCTCCCGGTTCTGTCTTTCTACAACTAGTGGATTTTTCTTCGATTCTTTCTTACTAAAGCAGAACAAAACAATTTACACTTTACCAATATTTCCATTTTTTATTTTGTCCTACCAATGAAATTCACTGATTATGTTTAGTGGCGCCCTCTTGTATAAACATTTTATTTAAATCTCGCTCTATCATGATACGTGAAAAGCAGTTTTGACTTCTGAAATTTTGATATGAACCAAAAAAACAACTGAGCCCAGAGTAGCAGTCCTAATTCTACAACTAACTTCCTTTAAATACCTGTGGAAGCACTTGATAGTTCTTGGTAGAGCAGTGCTTAACAACGAACAAATTTAATAAATTAATTTAATCTGAATAATGAATTAATGAATTTATGCGTATATAAGTTTAGAACAAAAAAAAACAGTAAGCATAGACCTATGTTCACAAAATGTCCGCTGATGAATGGTGAACAGCTAACCGAATGTCACTAATTTTACATATAATCATAAATAGATCCACCAAATTATGGGGACAGGGTCTTTGTAAGCCCTTAATGGTTGATCGAGCATCAAATAGTTGTATATTAATTAATACATGTAGAATTACCTGTTCAGTTTAAGTCAAAGTCACGGAACAACGAACTTTTTTGTGTTATACCTACTGCAAAAATTGAGCTCCCATTAAATATTGTTTCCGAAAGTCTCAACATCCGATATTATATAAAACTGTTTTTCAGGATAACAGCAGTTGTAGGTGAAGAGCGTAAACTGTTCTTTGTTCGAGAATACCAAAAAAAACCAGAAACCGATATACGTCCACATCTCACCGCCCACTCGACGGCTCAGTCGCTTTGAAAATGTTTAATATAACAAAGCTCCATGACTGAACATGCAATCCACAGCAAAGTCTCGAGGTTGTAACTTATAATGGCATTAGCTGCTGACTACAAAAAAAAAAAAATGTCCATAATAACTAGTCTGTCAGTTGATTCTCATTTTCATGTTATAGTCTGCACATGCGCATATATTCTGTGACCATTTAAGAATATACTTATACCTGAGACGAAGGAAGAAACCATATATACAGAAGATGTCAATTTCGGAACACATTCTAAACATTTATACCACGAATAACGAGGGAAACACAATAAAAAACTCTTCATTTCATTGTTTAACGTTGCTACAAACAGTTATGCTTGTATTTTGTTTACACCACGTTTCTAATTTCCGAGAGTCGCGAGCTAAAAGCCACGAACGCAAGACTGACCAAAGTATTGTTCATTCGAGGCATTATGGGATAGGTTTTGAAATAATTCCTAGCATTTTAAATGTTTGGGAGGTTTAATGTGTTTCACACAGGTAGGTGCTGGAGATTAGAGATCGTCTATAAGTTATAAATGTTATTGCACTACTAAGTTTTAAACAATTCCTCGCTGTTCATATATATGAATATTAGTATTAATATTTATAATTTATTTTAAATTATATGTTGGTGAGAAATAATAAACAATTTTATATAATATTGACTCTATGTAACAAGGAGTAAAAGCTAGTGATAGATTTAAATTCTGTTCTAATGCAAAGCAGTAAACCTCTGATAGCTACATTTCACAAACAAGATGAAACAAAAAACTGAAACCGGTTAGACCAACCTGAGTTTGTAGAAACTTAAAACAAATGCATTAATGAGATTGACATTTGAAGCATGATTTTCTAGAAAAGATATAAACCATCGATGCTTTATTTATTTTATTATTTTCACACGGTTTTTTTTTTTCTTTTGCAAACGTGAAATAAATTCCATCAGCTTGTTTTCTGTGATGAAAGTCCAGTTTTGCTATGAAACTGAGTTTTGAATTTTCCTGAAAAAAGACTTTTATCTATACTTCTGAATGTTCTTCTAGAATGACTCTTGACCCAAACCTGTTCAAACAAAAGATCATTGAAACCCAATTGAAAATAAACTTCAAGTTTGGTGATTTACCGAACCCTGTCGAGATCATTCATTGGCCATGGATGGCAGGGTGTCACAGAAGATAAGATCTCTGGCTGGAGCTCTCACACCCGAAATTAGAGGTGTCTTTCCACCCAGCAGATAGAAAAATCAGCAGGAAGTCTGTGCGTCTTTGTACAAGGTTTTTGTTTGGAACATCAACAATAAGTGTAATGGAATCCCATCTGGGTGTAAAAGAGATAAATCACATGACAAATGACGCCAGACAGGAAGAATAAGGAACGTTTATGAATGGGTTTTTCCTGACCTCTGTTATTTGTAGTTAACTGGATACATTTTACAAGAAACGAAAGAGCAGAGGTCAGAGCAGTTTGGTCAAGCCCTCGTTGTTAACAAAGTCTCACTTGAAATAAATTGTTTTAACTGAAACCCTTTCTTTCGGAAGATAAAGGGTTGAAAATTAAACCTAGATGGCTTCTCTCAACAACACGTGCCGGATGTGACGATGGGTATATTATTTGACCGCCGAGCTACACTCGTGTCCTAAGAAATGTATGCCACACTAAGATCGAAGCTAGTAATAATTCACCAACAGTATTTAACGAAATCATGCATTTTCTGAACACAGTTACCTTAACATCTCTACAATAGCTGTGGTATGTTCGGACTCCCACCGCTAAAACCGGTTTCGATACTCAGGGTGGGCACAGCGTAGATATCCGATTGTGTAGCTTCGTGCTTAATTCCAAACAAAAGAATCTCTATAACCTCCACGATATTTTTTCCTTAATGTTTAATGATGATAAGCATGTTATATATAATTCATCGAATGTTTTTTAATAATTTAATTAACAAATTATGTATAAAAAACAGAGCGGAAATCAAAGATGTAAAATACATTTTCTGATTATTTAAAATTTTCTTCAATGATTTCGTATCTTTTCCTAATTCTGGAACTGGTGTTGTTGTTTTAAAACAAAAGCTGTACAGTGGGCTATCTTTGCTGTTCCCACCAGGTGTATCGAAACCCAGTTTTAGCAAATAAGCCTGCAGATTTTACCTTGAGCTCTGAAACCCTGTAGTTTTCCACTGCGAAAATCAGCCTCCTCTCGTATGATGAGTAAATGCGCCATCTGTCGGAGATATTATCGTATTTTCATCATAGTTTGTCTTTTGTTACAACGCGAACCGCCTCATGCCCAATTTACATCCGATTTCTTTCCCCTTGCGGACAAAATAAGGTGAAAAGTGTTTCTGTAGCTTTATTTCTGCTATATATATTATTATTCCATGGATTATTCTAGAAACAGTTTTTACTGTCGCTACCTTTACTTGTAACTTGTCAAAATTTGTTCATTCCTATTTCATTAATCAATATATTTTGTTTGGTTGTTGTTCCATTGAAGTTGCCCGGCATGGCCAAGCGTGTTAAGGCGTGCGACTCGTAATCTGAGGGTCGCGGTTTCGTATCCCGTCGCGCCAAACATGCTCTCGCCCTTTCAGCCGTGGGTTGTTATAATGTGACGGTCAATCCAACTATTCGTTGGAAAAGAGTAGCCCAAGAGTCGGCGGTGGGTGGTGATGACTAGCTGCCTTCCCTCTAGTCTTACACTGTTAAATTATGGACGGCTGGCGCAGATAGCCCTGGAGTGGCTTTGTGCGAAATTCAAAAAACAAACAAAACCAAATGAAGTTACACAAAACCGGAAACCTAGCACTGGACTTTAAATATTGGGTATTTCTATAAAACATTTATCACTGGCAGCGTATCCGAAAGGTACGTATCAGGGTTGTAAATATCAGGATCTGATCTCACTATTCAATCAGAAAGAATTAGTGCAAGAGTTGGCGGTGAGTGGTGTTGACTAACTGCTCTCCCTATAGACCACCATTTCAAGATTAGGGACTAATAGGTACCACTTATGCATCTTTTCTCGAATATTCGAAACAATAACCTACTGTTCTACATCAATTTTTTTGGATTTCAGTTCCTCCAAAATGTCCTTACCTTTAACCTGTCCACACCTGACAACAAATGACTTCTTAATTATTTTTTTTGTTTATGATTCTACGAGAAATCTTTAGATTCCTTTCGATGTCCAGTATATCATTCGATGAGTAATATTTTATCCGCTTTAAGACTTTCGTATTTCTTTATAATATTCAAATAACCTCTGACCTTTGAGTTTCGATAAGTGACAGGTTTTTGAGTGCTACTACTAAAGGGAGAGAGTGAATACCCTACTATTGGTCTGACACTTCTAGTCAATCAGGATAACAGCAGGAGGAACACAATTAAAGTTTTTGGGATATATCTTGACAGGAATAAATTGCCGATTCTATTCACAAGTCAATACGATAGTTCATTATCTACGCATCTTCTAGATGACACGTATAGTCCCCGCTTCCATCTGCGGGAAGCTTTCAGAACCTTACGGCGAAACCATCAACCATACGTATAAACTAGCTGGCCTTCAAAAATTGGTGAGAACTGATGATCCATTATGATTCCATCTCAGCCGGACAGCATTAAACCACAAGCAGTGAGTTTGAAATGTGCAACCAGTTTGTTGGTTTCTTCTTCTCTTAGACCTATGTTACCGCCACATAAGGTACCCTAATTTCACATGTTTATTTTGTTCCTACCCTGAGAGATATTAAAGACGCATAATGACGTAACAGACCAAACGCACCAAACAAAACGTTATGTGGAGTTGGCATCATCTGCTACGTAAAATAAACTAATGTTTCGGCGGAACGTCCTACAAGTGTAAAACACGTATTAAATTTTTACCATTTCTGACGGGGACTTATAAATATCTTGAACAAACTCCACTGTCAGATAGAATTGTTCTGGGTATATCTTGAACAAACTCCACTGTCAGATAGAATTGTTCTGGGTATATCTTGAACAAACGAATCTTTCACATTAGCCATTTCTGTAATTTGTTGTATCCAAACAACGATGTTCCATATTTATTCTAAAGATTTAAAAATCACTTAGGATACAAGTAATACTGTAAAAATGTTCTGTTTAAACTTGAAGGAAAATAGTACAAAGTAAGTTTCACTGAAGAAAACAGTGTTTGTAGAAAAGCCAGTAAGGATTTGGTAGCGTAAATGAACAAAAATATAATAATTCCACAAGTTTCATCCCACCATGGTTTTTCTTTAAACTGGTCACAGTTGATAATTCTTGTTTTATATCTGACAGACAAAATATTATTAGCTCAAAATATTGAGATAGAATCTGGAAAATCTCAAAAATATATTTATTTAAGAGTAATTAATAAATAGAAATTTGCTTTTTTTGTGGGTTTCCAGTCTCGTTGTATTAATATTACAGTAGATGTAGTTAATTGAACATTTTGTGTGTTGTCTCATAGCAAAGCCACATCGAGTTATCTGCTAATCCCATCGAAGGGAATCCCATTGATTTTAGCGTTGTAAATCAGTATACTTACCGCTGTACCAGCGGGTGGATAATTGAACGTTCTACTTTTACTAATTATATTTATAGATTTATTTTATTGTGGTCAATATATGATGGGTGAGGTAATTTAAAGATGTGTTGGGTGAGTTACACTTATCTTGTTTTGTTAGAGAGGCCCGCATGGCCAAGTGGGTTAAGGCGTTCGACCCTGATGTGAGGGTCGCGGGAATCCCTGTTACACCAAAATGTTCGCTCTTTTAGCCGTGGGGATGTTATAATGTTACGGCCAATCCACTATTCGTTGGTAAAAGAGTAGCCTGAGAGTTTGCGGTGGGTGGTGATGTTGACTAGCTGTATTCCGTCTAGTCTTACACTGCTAAATTAGACGGCCAGCGCAGATAGCCCTCGTGTAGCTTTGCGTGAAAACAAGCAAACTTTGTTATGTAATTCATGTGAAAGTGTAAAAACTGTCCCTTGTATAATTTCACGTTAAATATCTGCAATTTATTATCCATAAAAATATTTTACTCGAAGAAAAATCATAAAAATTATTCAAATAATAAAGAGTCTTATTAATGTATAAACATTAACACAAAATAATGTTTTAACTGACGTATTAGTTTTATCTCAAACAGATTCATGAAGATGGCTCCCTTTCTCTCAAACAAAGTAACAAAACTAAAAAAATATTGTTAAAACTACACTCTTAAAGTAACTTAACAATATGATAGTATTCTTAATAAGATTACACTTAACGTAACTGTATAATGATAGTTTGTAACAAAAGTATATTGTTAGCGTAACTGATGGTGCTTAATGAAATGACACCTGTTACACATCAGAGTAAACGTTTTGAGTAAAACAGCTTATAACATAAACACTCTATCAGTAACATGTTTCATTCAACTAGTATAATAAACAAATATCTGATTAAACTTCCATCAGTAAAACAGCTTATAACAGAAAGAAATCACTCCATCACTGGCGTATTCTTATGTCACAAGATATATATAAAAACTTTTACTTCGAAAAAATTCTGACAGCGGCATAAAACAGAAACAGGACCTGGTGTCAGGAGATATATATAGAGATAGTTTAAAGTAATCGTTTTCGTAATTCTCAGCGGAAATTCGGCTAAGAAATGCTGACCACCCTGGTTCGGTAATAACAGGACGAGATTTCAGATGTGACGTCACTCCTGGTACGTTATAGCTGATTACAGTGATTTAAAAAAAATGCTTGGATAAATAGGATCATAGGAAAATTGGGGCAGTGGGAGAGATGGTGCGGTTAGAGAGGTGACGTTTATTTACACTGAGATGAGTGCGTCTAGATTTTCGTTTCGTATGGGAAACGGTACGTCTCAATTTTTAGTCAGTCAGCCCATAATTAGAAGAATACCACCTGCTATGTTAGTCTTGAATTTAAACTGCGTACCGACCACACGTGTCCGATGAGGGGTCGCATGAGCCGAACAGAAAATACAGGATATTTCAATATATGTTGGTTAGATCAAGGGAGTGGGAGGGAAGATATTCCTCTATAATAACGAATTCAAACTCTGTACTTTTTTTTTTTTTATTGGTTTACGTAAACCGAGTAGCCCCTCACCTCCCAGTGGCTCGGAGATGTCAGAAAGCTTAAAGGTTACAACCCGGGTGTGATACCCGTGGTAGACACAGCACAGAAAGCTCATTTTGTAGCTTTGCGTTTAGCTAAAAAAACAAACAAAATGACCGACGACGATTTTTTCCTAAAATGTCCCATAGTGGATCGGCAGTAAGTTTACGGGTTCACAACGCTAAATTTGGATGATCGAATAGACTTTAATTTGTTATTAGCACAAAGCTTCAAAGCTATCTGTGCTTTGATGGGTATCAAAACCCGGTTTCTGTTGTAAGTCCGCAGACATCCTGCTGAGCCACTGGAATTCAAAGCTGTGGCCAGAATGCAGATAACCAATCATGTAACTTTCCATTCGAAAAAACAAAAGACACCTGGGCCGCGGGAACTCTTGTTAAGTCAGTATAGTATTGATCATATGTGAACCACGTGCCATATGAGTATAAAGTATTATCTGTGATATTTTTAAACTTTTCTTCCGACACATACGTCTAGTTGTATAATGTTTGATACCAACCATTTTGTCACAGCGTGTTTGTACACATTAAAAATGCTTTTTTACTGTGAAAATAATAAAGAAAACCATGGATAGAATCA
>NC_134825.1:170008759-170050878 GCF_004210375.1 Tachypleus tridentatus
AAAGTTGATGTTAATTTTAAAAAAGTGAGAATGAACTCTATCTTCAAGAAAGTTTCAAATTTTGGAGATAATACAGAGTACAGCTCTGGAGGTAGAATATTCAAATTGATTTGTATACCTTTAAACAGTATATTCAAATTAATTTGCATATCTTTAAACAGTATATTCAAATTAATTTGCATATCTTTAACAGTAAATTCAAATTAATTTGCATATCTTTAAACAGTAAATTCAAATTAATTTTGCATATCTTTAAACAGTAAATTCAAATTAATTTGCATCTCTTTAAACAGTATATTAAAATTAATTTGTATATCTTTGTAAATTCAAATTAATTTGTATATCTTTAAACAGTATATTCAAATTAATTTGTATATCTTTAAACAGTAAATTCAAATTAATTTGCATATCTTTAAACAGTAAATTCAAATTAATTTGCATATCTTTAAACAGTATATTAAAATTAATTTGTATATCTCTTAAACAGTAAATTCAAATTAATTTGTATATCTTTAAACCGTATATTCAATGTGTTATTCTTTCCCGAATTTTGAGCTATGTAAACCTAAACACTTATAGGAATACTACACTCTGTTGTGAGATCCTTGGAACTATCTCAACGTTTTCTGGATAAACATACAGCAGATGTTTGGTAATTAATGGCTGATAGTGTTATAAATGTAACAAGAAAAGGACGACTTTTGTACTTATTTTCGTCCTTCTAGCCGTGGTAGCGTTATAATGTGAGGGCTAATCTCACTTTAGTTAGTAAAGTGATGTGTTGTTGGCTATCTGTCACTTCTAATTCTAAATTAGAACGATTAGCGCAAAAACTCTCGAATATTTTTCTCGAAATTTGATATAACAGAATAAGAAAACAAAGTAAAATAACAGGTGTAACTAGCGTGGTTATAAGAGTGCAAGTACAAGGGTTAGAACTGTAACTTTAATATTGTATTAACACAGGGCGGTATTGCAGCAAGGCTGGGGAGGGGCCTCATGCTACCTCACTTTTAACTAATAAACAAAATTAAACAACCTTGGCTCCAGTCCTCACATGCTAAACCTGCCCTTCCTTTAATAATCATTTCTGGAGCCGCATCTTCAACACATTCCTTTGAATTCACGTATGACGTCCCTAATTTTGAGTTACTGTCTATAGGAATGGAAATCAGCTAGCAGTACGTGCCTACACCAGAACTGTGTCTGGTCTTTTAACTAAATAGTAAGAATGACTTCGCGTTTATAATACGCCCATATAACACGGGCCCAGCATGGTCAGGTGGATATGGTGCTCGATTCATAATCTGAGGGACGTGGGTTCGAATCCCCGTCAAACCAAACATGCTTGTACATTCAGCCGTGAGCCGTGGTGGTTATAAAGTGTCGGTCAATCCCACTATTCGTTGGAAACAGTAGCCAAAGAGTTGGCGGTGGGTGGTGATGACTAGCTGCCTTTCCTCTAGTCTTACACTGTTAAATTAGGGACGGCTAGCGCGGATAGCCTCAAGTAGTTTTGCGCGAAATTCAAAACAAGAAAACATATAATACGTCGATTTGAAGCGTGACACTCGAAATATTGGGCACGTCCGGCTCACAAACATTGGATGAAACGTCTTTAGTAAAGAACAGTTCGCTGTTACGTTTAGACCTAATAAAATAAAAATCTTTTATTTGTATAATTTTGTTTTAATTGCTCGAATATTTTGAAGGAAAAACCATGCAATTCCCGCGCACTTTACTGTATGATGTTGACTGCGATTGTTGATGGACAATGGTATCAACGTGGAATAGCTTAACTAATACAAAACATGAGGGAATCATCAGCTGCGGCTATAATTAGATCTCACGTCGGTCAAGATATGGAACTATGAGCTAAACGTTTGTACTTGAAAACCAAACAAAAACAAACTCAGAGCCACTGTCTGAGTCACTAACAATGATGTATTGAAGATTAGTGCATTATGGACTTAAGATATATCTAAAATGTTTTTATTTGGGTAAAACTGGAAACATTAAGAAACGAAAAATAAGAACTTCATGACAGTATAAACCTTAAAAATATAGACTTGTAAAAATAACCGGGCCACATACTACATTAATTATCAAAGATATCATTTCCAAAGATAAACATATTAAAGGGTCAAATTCACCGATTTACAAAGCTAAAATTGGGGATCCATTCCTTGTGGTGAACACATTAGATAGTCCAATGTGGTTCTGCTCCAAAACAAACAAAGACATGTTAGAAGTTAAATTTCTTTTTTTATTTTATTTCGTGCATAACTATTAGGGGCAGATACGTTTTAACTAAAGGTTAACTGTCACATTACGAAGCTCCCACGCTAAAAGGGCGAACATTTTGTTGACGGAGGTTCAAATCAATGGCCAGCAGATTATGAGTCGTGCACATTAACTACCAGGCCAACAGTTTTTGATCAAATAAAAAGACTATTCAAATGTTTCATAAGGGAGTCAATAAACTGTTAAACCAGGGATTTTGTTTTGCTTATTGTTAATCACAAAGTTACACAATAGGCTATCTGTGATGGGCACAGCACAGGTATCGAAACCCACCTATTAGTGTTATAACTCTTCATACTTACCGTTGAGCCAGTAGGGATCTAAGTTAGAAATATTGAGCGAGAATATAATATTTAAGTTTTTACTTGATAGCTTCAAACCTCTGAATGAAAACAAATCAAGGGTTAAAAACGACGGCAACTATTAGAAAATATATAAATATAATAGTACTGTCAGTTGTATGTTCATGTAACTACTTATCTATATAAATATAATAGTACTGTCAGTTGTATGTTCATGTAACTACTTATCTATATAAATATAATAGTACTGTCAGTTGTATGTTCATGTAACTACTTATCTATATAAATATAATAATACAGTTGTATGTTCATGTAACTACTTATCTATATAAATATAATAGTACTGTCAGTTGTATGTTCATGTAACTACTTATCTATATAAATATAATAATACTGTCAGTTGTATGTTCATGTAACTACTTATCTATATAAATATAATAGTACTGTCAGTTGTATGTTCATGTAACTACTTATCTATATAAATATAATAATACTGTCGGTTGTATGTTCATGTAACTACTTCACAGGGCGTGGATTAATGTTCACCCAAACTGATTCAACATTTCACGATACTAATGTTTATTTCTGGTACAATGTTAGATTATGATTTAAGCATTATCTTTCATCATGTTTCTTTCTGCTACAATGTTAAATTGTCACTTAAACATTTCCTTATTGTCATGTTTCTTTCTGCTACAATGTTAAAGTGTCATTTTAACATTTCCTTATTTTCATGTTTCTTTTTGCTACAATGTTAAATTGTCATTTTAACATTTCCTTATTTTCATGTTTCTTTCTGCTAATGTTAAAGTGTAATTTAAACATTTCCTTATTGTCATGTTTCTTTCTGCTAATGTTAATTGTAATTTAAACATTTCCTTATTGTCATGTTTCTTTCTGCTACAATGTTAAATTGTCATTTTAACATTTCCTTATTGTCATGTTTCTTTCTACAATGTTAAATTGTCATTTTAACATTTTTTATTTTCATGTTTCTTTCTGCTACAATGTTAAATTGTCATTTTAACATTTCATTGTCATGTTTTCTGCTACAATGTTAAATTGTCATTTTAACATTTCATTTTCATGTTTTCTGCTACAATGTTAAATTGTCATTTTAACATTTTATTTTCATGTTTCTTGCACAATGTTAAATTGTCATTTTAACATTTCCTTATTTTCATGTTTCTTTCTGCTACAATGTTAAAGTGTCATTTAAACATTTATTTATTATCGTGTTATAAACAATTTACTAAGTAACATTTAACACACATTTTATATGCAGTGAGTTATACAGAATACATCACAGGACTGGTTCTTGTGAGATGGGACATCTAGAATCAATGACGTTCAATATGTAATGTGTTCAGTGTATATATATTCTAATTACGTGACATTACATTTCTGGTTTCTTTACAAAATTGTAGGGCTGTTCTCCTGTAGTATAATTACCTTGTCCAACATATTTTTCTTGTTACAAATATTGATCTACGTACATCAGCGCCACACAGTGTATAATGAGATATAGATCCTGTAACCGCTTTCCAATAATGCCAATAGAATTCATTAAACTTCATTAGCTTTCGGATTACCACGTTTACAACATGAAGAAGTACAACAGTACAAAGAACCATTCGATTTTTTCTACTGTCTTTACACACAAGGACTGTATAATTTCTAATTAAATAAATATGATGCTGCCTCCTTACCTAATAAAACCTGTGAAATTCTTAAATTTGGGTCTTTATGTTACTTACTGATAAACGATATCTAATTTACTTTTGAGAATATTATAGTGTCATTTTCATGTTGGAGGTTTCTGGAATTATGTTGACAAGTTTACTAACATTTGTTTTTGAATGTATCACGTATCTTATCTCATGATACATGACAATGAGTTTTATTAGTAGAAACTAATGTATGCTTCAGTATATTAACAACTAGAGACTGCAGAAACTGTTGTACGTTTTAGTATTTTAAACGACTAGAGTCAGTAAAAATTATGTACATTCTTGAACAACTTAAGCCCTTTATAAATTTTTTTTAGTATTTTAGAGTGAGTCAGGCGTGGCCTAAAACGCAGTCTGTGGGTCGGTGATTTCTGTTAACGAACTACTTACTGTACGCTCTATCAGTTCAAAATTAGGGACGGCTAACGAACATAGTGCTTGAGTAGCTTTCCGCAAGTAACCGAAAATAAACAAACACAATTTATACAAAATGTTAACCGTTGTAACTAGTGATGTGTGTAATTTAACAGAAACCGAATCTAGGCTTTCATAACCATAACAACATATACTGACGTATACACTGGTGAAACAAACATACATATGAAAGACTACAACGGACCTTTAGTTGGTCTATACTACACTACAATAAATTTTTAAATAAAAGTAAACCCTCCAGCTATTATCACTCACATAGTTCTGATGTCTTCTTCTACACTCCTTCAAATCATCCCACGGCCAACCACTCAGGTATTGAAATAAAACTGTTTTCAATGACTCTGTCAACATTTATATTTGTGTCTTACCATACTCACTATTTTGTACATAATAAAATAATCTACTATAACTAACAATATATTTACACGATGCATACGGTACTCTAACTAAATATATATATATGGACACTATATATAATCTACTATAACTGACAATATATATACAGAGGCATGGTACATAAGGTACTATAACTGACAATATATATACAGAGGCATGGTACATAAGGTACTATAACTGACGATATATATACAGAGACATGGTACATAAGGTACTATAACTGACAATATATATACAGAGGCATGGTACATAAGGTACTATAACTGACGATATATATACAGAGGCATGGTACAGAAGGTACTATAACTGACAATATATACATGGGCATATTACATAATCTACTATAACTAACAATATATATATGAACATGGTACATAGTCTACTATAACTGACAATATATATATGAACATGGTACATATTCTACTATAACTAACAATATATATGAACATGGTACATAGTCTACTATAACTAACAATATATGTCAACATGTTAAATAAATTACTGTAATTAATAGCTCACATTCACATAATTTATTCATGTGATATTTGAGAAATTAATAACATTTCGTATCGTCTGTAAACAAAGTTATAACACAATTATTATAATACTGATTGCCCCTAACAACATATTTATGTGATAGTAATGTATTGATTTATCATATTGAATATTGCAATAGTTTATAATTTTTAAACTCCAAGAACGAACAACAGTATTGTTTTTTATATAGTATCTAAACTCATGTAACTAATAATGTGTGTTGTAGAAACTGTAGTAATTATTGGTGAAAAATAAACATATAGAATTATATCTGAATTATTATATGTGGTAAAGAAGAGACACAGAGTAAGTGCATGAATCAAGCAAGTAATTAAAGCTATATTTCATTATATCTCATGACTACTTCCTTGATTATCAAGCAAGTAATTAAAGCTATATTTCATTATATCCTCATGACTACCTCCTTGGTAATCAAGCAAGTAATTAAAGCTATATTCCATTATATCCTCATGACTACTTCCTTGATAATCAAGCAAGTAATTAAAGCTATATTCCATTATATCCTCATGACTACTTCCTTGGTAATCAAGCAAGTAATTAAAGCTATATTCCATTATATCCTCATAACTACTTCCATGGTAATCAAGCAAGTAATTAAAGCTATATTCCATTATATCCTCATGACTACCTCCTTGGTAATCAAGCAAGTAATTAAAGGTATATTCTATTATATCCTCATGACTACTTCCTTGATAATCAAGCAAGTAATTAAAGCTATATTCCATTATATCCTCATGACTACCTTCTTGGTAATCAAGCAAGTAATTAAAGCTATATTCCATTATATCCTCATGACAACTTCCTTGGTAATCAAGCAAGTAATTAAAGCTATATTCCATTATATCCTCATGACTACTTCCATGGTAATCAAGCAACTAATTAAAGCTATATTCCATTATATCCTCATCACTACCTCCTTGGTAATCAAGCAAGTAATTAAAGCTATATTCCATTATATCCTCATGACTACTTCCTTGGTAATCAAGCAAGTAATTAAAGCTATATTCCATTATATCCTCATGACTACTTCCTTGGCAATCAAGCAAGTAATTAAAGCTATATTCCATTATATCCTCATGACTACCTCCTTGGTAATCAAGCGAGTAATTAAAGGTATATTCCATTATATCCTCATGACTACTTCCTTGGTAATCAAGCAAGTAATTAAAGCTATATTCCATTATATCCTCATGACTACTTCCTTGGTAATCAAGCAAGTAATTAAAGCTATATTCCATTATATCCTCATGACTACTTCCTTGGTAATCAAGCAAGTAATTAAGGTATATTCCATTATATCCTCATGACTACTTCCTTGTATATATAATACTATGTATATTTATCATACGTTTTATTTTTTCATTATGAGAATTACCTTGCATTATTTTTTAGTATGTCAATTTAGATCTTAGTTAAATATTCTGCGATAATAAAACCTTGTGAGATACTACTGGCATCACAGATGACAACAACAGCATGTTCAGCGGATGTATTAATGCATTGACAGACTTATAAATTTCCGTTTCCTGACATAATATATTTTTACCTAGGTCGGTGTAGTTTATTAATCAGTGTGTTAATGTTTTAGTTCTGATTTAATAAATAATTTCCTTAGATTAGAAATGATTAATAATAGTGTAATTAAAACAACCGTAAACAACAACGTGTTCATAAACAAACTACTAAACAGAACCAGAATTACTTTTTCCAAAGTAGCATATAAACACAAAACAATGTTTGAACAATTGTGTCTAGAAACCAGTAGATTTTTGAGTCCTCATTTGTACCTCAAAAGTTATGTTCCCATTTGTTCTATATCATAAATATCGCTGTTGTAACTTACGATACGCACCCCAGTCAGTACATGGCAATTGTTTTACTAATGTAAGGGACAGCTTGCACTACAAGGTGATACTGTTCGAGTGTTGTATCTCATATCCTATATTACATTTTCATATTATCTAATTATAGTATCTCAGAGCACATATCACATTTTAATATAAAATCTGACAATTATACATGGTAGCATAAATCACAGTTTGATATTATCTGACTATTTATTATACATGTTAGCATGAATCACAGTTTGATATTATCTGACTATTTATTATACATGTTAGCATGAATCACAATTTGATATTATCTGACTATTTATTATACACAGTGGCAAGAATCACATTATTTTGCTATCTGACTATTATACATGGTACCATGCATCACATTTTCATATTATTTGATACTAATACATAGTAGTATGAATCACATCTTGATATTATATGACTGTAATACATGGTAGTATGAATCACGTCTTGATATTATATGACTGTAATACATGGTAGCATCAACCACATTTTAATATTTTCTTATTAATATAAATGGTAGCATGAATAACATTTTGATATATTATAACCATTTATTATACATAGTAGCATAAACCACATATTAATATCATCTGACTATTATATCTAGTTGCATGAATCATATTTTAATATCTGACAATTATACATGGTAGCGTGAATCACATTTTGTTATTATATGATTATTTATTATACATGGTAGCACGAATGACATTTTAATATCTTACTATTATACATTGTAGCATGAATCACATTTTAATATTATATGATTATTTATTATATATGGTAGCATGAATCACATGTTGATATTATCGGACTATTATACATGGTAATATGAACCACATTTTAATATTATTTGATTATTATACATGGTAATATGAACTACATTTTAATATTATCTGATTATTACACATGGTAACATGAATCATATTTTGATATTATTTCATACATAGTAGCATTATTCACATTTTGATATTATCTAACTATTTATTATACATGGTAGCATGAATCACATTTTAATATTATCTGACTATTATACATGGTAGCATGAATTACATTTTAATGTTGTCTGACTACACTGCACAACAATTTTTTTTAAAAGTTTTGCTTCCTGAAAAGTTTTAGCTGATTGTGACAGGTACCTGGTGGGTATGCACAAATATAGTTTTGATTTAGCTTCATCATGTAGGAACACTGAGAAATAGACAGTTAACTGTTCACCAGCAGTAACGTATTTAATTGCGTTTACGTTTCTATTACGGTATTAAGTTCAACATAATTAAAAGTGTTTTGCTTCTGATTTTAGTTTGTTTTCAATGTCCGGTGCATCACGTTGCAGTGTCCAACAGTAGTCAGCATCTGTTATCTGGCTATAACACATGGTAACATGAATCACATTTTAATATTTTCTGACTATTATACATGGTAGCATAAATCACATTCTGTTAGTATCTGACTATTATACATGATAGCATAAATCATATTTTAATATTATCTGACTATTATACATGGTATCATGAATCACAAATTGATATTATCTGACTATTATACATGGTATCACGAATCACATTATGGAAAGGTCTCTGACACATAATATGGTGCAGTATGGACTGTTATATTGATATTATTTGACCATTTATTACACATGGTATCATGAATCAGATTATGATATTATCTGACTATTTTTCAAGATATCATATATTACATTAAGTGATTTTATCTGACTATTTATTATACATGCGTATCATGAATCACTATTGCGATATTATCTGACTATTCTTCAAGATATCAATATATATCACATTATGATATTATCTGACTCATTTAGATATTTCCTATAACTATAGTTTTAGACCTGATTGTTTATTCATAACAATTATTTAATATTTACATTAACATTGAATGTCTAGCAGGAAAGAAATGTGTAATGGCTATTTTATTGTATATCATGGTATACTTTCAAAGTAAAACATAAGTTGAAAATTTGGCATTTTTAATTTATTTTACACATTAAGCTATCACACTTTTTTAGTTTCCAACAAATCCACTCTTTCCGGTCAGTGCACATTAAGTTATCTCTAATTTTCTAGTTTCAACAGATCCACTCTTTCTGGTCAGTGCACAGTAAGTTATCTCACTTTTCTAGTTTCAACAGATCCACTTTTTTGGTCAGTACACATTAAGTTATCTCACTTTTTAGTTTCAACAGATCCACTCTTTTTGGTCAGTGCACATTAAGTTATCTCACTTTTTTAGTTTCAACAGATCCACTCTTTCTGGTCAGTGCACATTAAGTTATCTCACTTTTCTAGTTTCAACAGATCCACTCTCTCTGGTCAGTGCACATTAAGTTATGTCATTTTTTCTAGTTTCAACAGATCCACTCTCTCTGGTCAGTGCACATTAAGTTATGACACTTTTCTAGATTCAACAGATCCACTCTCTGGTCAGTGCACACAGTTATGTCACTTTTCTAGTTTCAACAGATCCACTCTTTCTGGTCAGTACACATTAAGTTATCACACTTTTTTAGTTTCAACAAATCCACTCTTTCTGGTCAGTACACATTAAGTTATCTCACTTTTCTAGTTTCAACAGATCCACTCTTACTGGTCAGTACATTAAGTTATCTCACTTTTTTTAGTTTCAACAAATCCACTCTTTTCGGTCAGTGCACGTTGTTATCTCACTTTTCTAGTTTCAACAGATCCACTCTTTCTTCTGGTCAGTGCACATTAAGTTATGTCACTTTTCTAGTTTCAACAGATCCACTCTCTCTGGTCAATGCACATTAAGTTATGTCACTTTTGTAGTTTCAACAAATCCACTCTTTCCGGTCAGTGCACATTAAGTTATCTCACTTTTCTAGTTTCAACAGATCCACTCTTTCTGGTCAATGCACATTAAGTTATCACCTCTTTTCTAGTTTCAACAGATCCATTCTTTTGGTCAGTGCACATTAAGTTATTATCTCACTTTTCTAGTTTCAACAAATCCACTCTTTTCTGGTCAGTACACATTAAGTTATCTCACTTTTTTAGTTTCAACAGATCCACTCTTTTGGTCAGTGCACATTAAGTTATCTCTCTCACTCTTTTCTAGTCTCAACAGATCCACTCTTCTGGTCAGTGCACATTAAGTTATATGTCACTTTTCTAGTTTCAACAGATCCACTCTCTCTGGTCAATGTAACATTAAGTTATGTCACTTTTTGTAGTTTCAACAAATCCACTCTTTCTGGTCAGTGCACATTAAGTTATCTCACTTTTCTAGTTTCAACAGATCCACTCTTTCTGGTCAGTGCACATTAAGTTATCTCTGCTTTTCTAGTTTCAATATATCCACTCTCTCTGGTCAGTGCATTAAGTTAGTGTCACTTTTCTAGTTTCAACAGATCCACCTTTCCTCTGGTCAGTGTAACATTAAGTTATGTCACTTTTCTAGTTTCAACAGATCCACTCTTTCTGGTCAGTGCACATTAAGTTATGTCACTTTTCTAGTTTCCACAGATCCACTCCTCTGGTCAGTGCACATTAAGTTATGTCACTTTTCTAGTTTCAACAAATCCACTCTTTTCTGGTCAGTGCACATTAAGTTATGTCACTTTTCTAGTTTCAACAGATCCACTCTCCTGGTCAGTGCACATTGCTATGTCACTTTTCTAGTTTCAACAGATCCACTCTTTCTGGTCAGTGCACATTAAGTTATCTCACTTTTCTAGTTTCAACAGATCCACTCTTTCTCTACAGTGTATATTGTATTTTCTATTTCTTTCTTTAACTCTCTTTTACATTTCTGAGTTCATAGATTTTCTTATAATAATTTCCTCCAGTATTTATAAACTCGTGAATCACTCGTCGTTCTCGACCAAATAAAAAACCATTGCGTATCTTTTTTTCTTATAGCAGTGCAATTTCAGGCTATCTGCTGTGTCCACCGAGGGGAATCGAACCCTTGATTTTAGCGTTGTAAATCCGTATACTTACCGCTGTTTCATTGAGGACAATAATATTACTCACAACAGCGTATAAATTGCATATGTAATTATTTATTTAGATATAAATGTACATGCGTCATTTAAACATATACTGAAGTAGAGAACGTAGAAATGGTATGATGGATTTTTATAGCTGCTGTCCTAGTTTAATTGACTTTTGGAATACAATATTTCAAAGCATTCACTGTTTTCGTTACTGAATGGCGGTCGATTCTTCTAATGGCGTTCATGCTTTTTATTGTTTTAATTGTCTTTTGGTACTGTGCGCTGCCCAAAGTATCTTGACTTCAAAATCTAATTAACACTGAAATTGTTCAGTAATACAGGCAAACAAGTTTTGTTTACACCGTCTGTCACGAGCCACGCGAATATTTTCAAACAAACCTCACGTTGTGTTTCCGGTTCTTCAATTCTTTTGACGACGTTCCTGATTTAAACATGTGCATAAGAGTCAACGCCTACTATTATTTCTAAAGTAAACGAGTATCTTTGTATAACTATTATGTTTTTCCGAAGACTTATTTATATTACGAATGTAATTCAGTATGTTGATAAAAATCTGTACCCAAAAAAAATAAACCATTTCTTCCGGGTACACCAATTATCCGAAAAGAATAATTATAATTATATTTAATACTTCGTTACAAATGTTTTGTTATATGACAAAATTGCATAAATGGCTATTTGTGCTATGCCAACCGAGGGTATCGAACCCTATTGTTTAGCGCTTTAAGCCTCTCTGCTGAGGCACTTCTAACGAAGGATAATCGTTTTCTATTTGTTCGAAACCAAACTGTAGCTCTATATCACAAATAAAATACGTCATCTTATGTATTCCTCTGTTATAACAGTTTTCATTTGCTCTAGTAGTTTATCTAATTATAGGAAATAGATTCGGTGTTCGATCCCAGCCTTGCAAAGAGCACATACATCCCATTGTGTGGCTTTGTACTAAACAGAGAACAACGAGTTGTATTTATATTTATAAACGTACTCTTTTACGGTGTTAGTTTAAATATAGGTATTATTGAATGAACTATGGTTTAATTACATACAACATGATATACAACTCAGATAAACATTACTATAATTCACTTCAAATATATGGAATAATTTTGATGTTCTCTGGCACACATAACACGATATGCAAATACATATAATCATTGTTAAAATGCGCGTAAACGTTACTGAGGTTCATCTGATATAGAAAGTAAAGTGACAGAGGCCTTTTCTCAGTTTAGTATATTTCAAGTTTAAGGATAAAGGTATAGATAACGCTCTTATAAAAAAACAACTGAACCTCATAATTCCTTGTTACGTATAACTACATAAATTCCATCTGTTCAAATGGCAGATTTGTTGGACTCAGTTTTAGTGTGCTGGTGTTATATAGAAATGTTCTTAGAACCTTTAGATAAAAATATGCAGTTGCATGAGGGTTAATCACTGAAACGAGTGCATAAAATAAGAACCTGGCATGGCCAGGTGGTTAGACAATGGACTCGTAATCTGAGGGTCGGAGGTCTGAATCCCAGTCAAACCAAACATGCTCGCCCTTTCAGCCGTGGGAGCATTATAAAGTAACGGTCAATCCCACTATTCGTTGGTAAAAGAGTAGCCCAAGAGTTGACGGTGGGTGGTGATGACTAGCTGCCTTCCCTCTAGTCTTACACTGATAAATAAACTGACGTATGTTTATAAGCTCTTGTTCACGTATTATTAGAAACATCACCATTTTATATCTGTGTGGAATATATAAAGTTTATTGCATATAAAAAAGCTGAAAGGAGCAGCAATGCATGTTTTCTGGAACATGTCTCATCCGTAATAAAATATAAACTTAAGTATTCTACAAACATGTTTTTAGATTTAATAAACTTAAAACAACATGTTTTGTGAAGTATCTTAAACTTTTGTTGTTTTTTCAACCCTTGATTTAGAGAAAGGAAAATCACTCAAAATAATTTAAATCGTATAACATTATAACACCCCACGACTGAAAGGGCTAGCATGTTTGGTGCGACGGGATTCGCACCCTCGACCTTCAGATTAAGAGTCGAGTGCCTTAACTACCTGGCCATGCCGGGCCTGTTGTTAGAGTTAACAGACGTTTCGTTACAGCCGATAAAGTGTAGTTTTTGTTTTTTGCTGCAAGTTTGAACTCATTCAAACAGTCGAATTGAAGAATATCTCGACCTTTATAGATATATTGTTGCACTGTGATGGCTTTGTCCAAACTGTTATCTTTCAATTAATATAAAACATGATAAGTTTTATTAAGAGGCTTATAAGAAATTTGGCAGTCGGCATATCTAGAAAAAAAAGGTATTTTTTTGTTGTTGTTGTTTACAACAAAAATTTTAAATTTCGTGATATCAGACAAATCATTTTGCTATCGTTTTATCAATGATTATTAGGTCGTATCCTCCACTTATGGCCGCATGTTTAAGATAGTTAGTTTTAAGCACAAAGCTCACAATGAGTTATCTGTTTTGTGCCCACTATAGGTTGATTGATTGCTTATTTGGAATTAAGCCCAAACTACATAATGGGTTATCTGTGCTCTGCCCACCACGGGTATAGGAATCCGGTTTTTAGCAATGTGAGTCAGCAGACATATCGCTGTGCCACTGAAGGGGATGATCATTGGTATCAAAGCAAATTTATACCGTCATAAGTCTTCTGAGTTACCACTGAGCCACTAGAAGGCGCTTAGGATAGTTGATTTCTTTTAAAACATCCGCATCTTGGGGCGAAGCACAAAACCACTGAAAGTTTGAAAATGAAACACCAATTTTCTGACATTCTAGATTCCGGTTCAGCGACCTTGAAAACGGCCTCATGGAGGCCCAGACCTCCATCATATCTGGGTGACCTTCCAGGCGAGTACAGCTCTTTTTAGCTACGTCATATAAATAAGGATACCCTCGAGTCACCTGAAGCCTCCATACTAAGTTTGGTCTCTACAACTGCTTGGGAAATAAAATATCCATAGAATGTTTATTAATTAATAATCGTGCGAGCAAAATCTCTAATTCCCATTTCCAATCTTATTGAATTTTCAAACTGAACAGCAAAGACACTTGGGGTTCAAAGTTATTCTGAACTACGGACTAGAGGAAGGACACCCAACAAGATTCACCTACCACCACAATGGGTTTTCTTCCAGGTCTTTGGATTGGATAACGAGATCAATAGTCATTTTTATAACCCGCCCACAGCTGAATGTCCGGTGCTTGTTTAGTGGAATCACGTCTTGAACCTTGGACCTTCTGATTCGTAGACAGTCGCGCTAACAACTAGGCTACGCACGGCCCAAAGCTGCTACATGAAAAAAACAAAACAAAGCTGGATCAACTTTATGACCGTCCAGACTCTTTAGTGACTCAGCACTAAGTCTGACGGCATATAACACTAAAACACCGGGTTTCGATACCCGTAATGGATACAACATAGATAGCCTGTAATATAACTCAGTGTTAACCGTAAAAAACAACAACAATAAAAAAACCACTAACATATTGAATACTGAAGTCAAAATCCTATAATGTTTTTAGAAAATGTCTTCAATGCATTTCTTCTTAGATAATCAACCAAACAATTATTGAACTATCGCAACTTTACTTACTACGTTTATCGAAATAATCATTTAAGTATCCAGAAAGTTCTACAAATTAGCCTTTAAAATTACGTTTGATCGTACACAGCTTACTCTATTTATCATTGCTGTAGATCACTGTAATACATGAACGTAATAACATTACAGAATAACCATCTTCGTTTTAAATCAAATCAAATAGAAGTTGAAAAACCTTTTCTCAGCGATCGCCTTTTTTTTTCTTCTCTTCTTCTGTCTCTAAGAGGACCCATTCTTTTTTTGAAGACACCAAGTTACGTCTCGAGACGTATTTGTGAACCACAATGGTGATTATCAATCAGTTTGTAGCAGCGTCAAAACGGCCGACCCGCCGTTGTGATTGTGGACTTTAGTTACTGTTACACTGGAACACTTCTATGAGAATTGAACGTGAATAGAGCAGAGAAAGGGTAAATGGAATAGCCAAATAATGAAAGTATTTTATGTGTCTCACTGCCTCGTCTCGCCTGTCTTGAAGGTAGCGGGAACTGCGCTGGTTGGAACAGTTTTTTTTTTTTTTTTTGTCTGGTTCCGTCACTTTTATTATGTCATGCAATCTTCAAATCTATTACAATGTCATAATTTGGCGCTGAGAAGCCGCCAAGAGAATGGGAGGGCTCATTACGCAAGATTTCTTACTGATCCCGGAGGCCAGCAATTGGTGGGCCACAAAGGGATTCGATTTAATACGGCTCAAACGCCATTGTCCGTCGGCCGCCTGATGGCTAGTCAAGACGTTCTTTCTTCTTATCTAACCGCTGCTTCATTGGTTTATTTAGAGCCTATCTGGGGAACTGGGATCTCTGAGTAATGAAGTTAAATATTAATCACTGTTGAGCTGTCGTTTTCTGGACCCACACACAAAATCAAAAGATCTCTTTAACGATCTCTTAACATTCTTATAACTTTCACTGTTTTTGTAGAACCCAGGGAGACTTTGTTAATTGTGTTGTCTCTTGTTCCCCAGTGGGTCAGCGGTAAGTTAAGGTCCTTCAACACAAAAATCTGCGTTGCGATTTCCCGCAGGAGACACAGCAGGCAGCCCAATGCGGCTTTTGCACTAATAAACAAACAAAGCACTGTTTCCTTTCAAAGTATCATCTAAGTATGTAAGCTTAGCGTTCTCAGACTGTGAATCCATGAATTTCTGGTTCGCTGCCCGTTTTCGTAGAAACTCGCTTCGTCCTAGGTCAAAATAAAAGTAGCCCAAGTATTTGTAATTGGCTATCTTTTCAAAATTGTTTTTGCTATATTCTTTTTGTCAAATTCCAATAATTTGTCAGACAAGAGTAGTATTAAAGTTGGCGGTGGGTGCTGCTGACCAATTTCCTTCCCTTTAGTCTGTTGAAAATTTGTTGCCACAATGTGTTTTATGACTTTATAAAATCAACAGGATGTTCTGTCTTCGTGTTTTGGTGTTGAGATTAACAAATTCAGACTGCAGTAGTTTTCCCAAATCGTGAATTTTAGATTTTAGTTATGCATCCTATTATCTTAATAATTTTAGTTTAAATCGTGATCTTTGAGTCAAAATCTTTATATGATTTTAAATTTAAAAATTTAAATATTTTTTCTGGTTGCTTTATATTGAACTTTGTACATCGATTAGTTTAGCACTGTATTATTCTTTAATCTTATAATGTAATAGGTTTATATAAATTTTGAATATTTTCTTATTAGTGTATACTTATTGAAAATTGGAATAAAACGTTGTATTTCAGAATATTTGCGTACGTTACATAACATGTTTAAAAGGCTAACACCATGGCGGTTCCTCCGCATCCCTAATGATGGGTTAGCCCTCTTATTACATCGTTTAACCTCTACCGCCCTCTGCTACTGTGCTAGGCCTACTTACACCCTACTCTCAATCTTCATTCTAATCCCCTGTCCTTGAAAACATTAATCAGACCTTAAGGCTGGTCGTAGACGCCCTCTACTTTCAGGGAATGATTTATAGGAACTTCCTCATAAAATGCTACTGTAATTAAGAGAATAAAAAGATTGCCTATTTTAACACCAGGAAGACGAATGGAACTTTATTAAGTTTTAAACGCTAACCCTATTTTAGGGTTATAAACTTCAAGTAAATACAATACCTGTGCAGAAAAACGTGAATATATATTGACCTGTTTGGGTACATGAGACAAAATTATTAATGGGCTCTCTCTGGTTATGGTGAATAATATAGTTTTAAATTTTTTCCTCTCACTTTTGGGTTTATAACGTAAACCGGAATCATCTTTAGACCCACAAATGACTTCACCAATAAAAATATTTTAGTCAGGGTTGATCTTGCTGCGAGGCAGCTGATGGTCTTGGTCATTCATTAACTTATGTTATTAATACATAGCTCAATTTTAGTCATATACTTGTCAGTCAATTATCATCAATAACAATCGACTATAAGTTGTCAATGTTCAATTTGCATTCAAATTGAAGAAAATATAAAAAGTTTAAAAATAATTTCTTGTCGCTTGCTATCATTCGTTTAAAATATATTGTTCTGGATAAAGTAATGTTTAAAATTATTTAATATTTGTGATTTTTGTTATACTAAATAATTTGAGTTTTATTTGAGCCCCTCCAACCTTTCCAATGTGTGTGTGTCCCTGGAGCACGCGCCATTGTTAATCCGCCCCCCTGCTAGTACAGCTGTAAGTCTTCGGATTTACAACGCTAAAATCAGGCGTTCGATTCCCCTCAGTGGGCTCAGCAGATAGCCTGATGTGGCTTTGCTATAAGAAAACACACACACTTGTTAATCCGGCAATGATTGTAGTGCTGGATTACAAATTACACTGATTACGAATTACACGATAAAGAACCAAAAGCTAAAGAGCACGTGACTTAAAGAATAAAGCAAAACGTTAACAATCTATATTATTATTATCTCACGGGATCTAGATAACAATATCTATAATAATATCGTGCTCACAGAGCCCTCTAGGTCGCACAAACACGTACAAAAAGGTCTATAAATTAATTACGATAAGGAGATAGATCAAACAAATTAGTGATTCGCATGATCTAATTAAAATGAGAAAGCAGCTGTCAACACCGATTATCTATTTAATTATACGTTATTTAATTAAAAGATAAAAACAAAAAGTCCCCTAGCGGCTCAGGGGAAACTTTGCTGGCTTACGGTGCTAAAATTGGGGTTTAGAAACCCGTAGTTGGCAGAGCACGAGAAGAGAGCTCCTGTGTAGCTTTGTGCTTGACAATAAACAAACCAAACTAAAAACACTGATCACTTACAGACCATACAACTAAGAGAAATTAATCTGAATGTTTACGTGGCGAAATTAAACAAAACTAGCCGCGATCCGTAAAATATTTGCGACAGTTTTCATGCCCTTGATTGAATTCTCTTATTCTATGATTTTTACGCACAGCAGACATTATGTGTTAGATCGATAAATCCCAGTGGGTTTAAAAAAACATTTAAACGGTCAAATAAATAAAATCGTAGACGTAAGTTTATTTAAGGTAAACAGTAACGTCTAGTAATGGAGCTTGTAGTGTACAGAGTATGGAACATTAAATACCATTAGCGTATGATAATGTTCTTACTAGTTCAAACAAAGAAAAAAACCCGTATTAAATAAAACAGTAGTTAAAAATAGTTTATAGCAGTCTGAACCGATTCTAAATTATTGGTAAGTATATTGAATGTGAAATTGTAATGTTTTTGTTTTATGTATTATAACGTCCCCACAGATGAAAGGGCGAGTACGTTTGGTGTAATGGGATTCGAACTCGCGACCCTTGGCTTACGAGTGGAGTGCCTTAACCACTTGGTCATGCCGGCCCGAAATAATTTGCATATATATCTATTAAAAAAACACCAACCACTAAAGTCACGTGACGACAACGTCATTGTGCCAACGTATACCACACTCGTTGTATCAAATAGTTTGACTAAGCAAAAAACAGACAAGATGATTTTGAATACAAAGATCATCGTGTAATCTGGACTCTTCGAGTCCAGGCCTCTCTAACGATATGAGGTGAGTAGTGTTTCATTGAAACATTTATGAGAAAACATCTGGACAGATAAACGGAAGCTAATTATGTGTAGTATACATGCTTACAAGTTATTTAAGTCGGAGATATCAAGACCATGTGACTTAGGTGTGAAGCAAACTGCTTACATGTCGTGTGACTTAGGAGAATCAAACAAACTGCTTATATGTCGTGTGACTTAGGTGAATCAAGCAAACTGCTTACATGTCGTGTGACTTAGGTGAATCAAGCAAACTGCTTACATGTCGTGTGACTTAGAGAATCAAGCAAACTGCTTACATGTCGTGTGACTTAGGTGAATGAAGCAAACTGCTTACATGTCGTGTGACTTAGGTGAATGAAGCAAACTTCTTGCAGGTCACGTGATTTAGGATAATCAAGCAAACTGTTTATATGTCGTGTGACTTAGAGGAACCAAGCAAGCCAACAGGTAATACGTATGATGTTTTGATTTGTACAGCATTTATTTCTAGTAAGCTATCAGATAAGTAGAGCAAGTAAAATACAAAACTAAATGCCCTCTAGTGTCACAACGATATATCTACAGACTTAAAACGCTAGAAACCGAGTTACAATACTTGTGGTAGGCAGAGCACAGACAGCTCATTGTGCAGTTTTGTTTTAAACTACCAAGAAACAAAATTACGGAGCAAAACTTGTTTAATACTGAAATTATAATAATATTTCGAGAAACGCCGCAGGAGAGGTCATTTGTTTGAACCACTATACAGTCATTTGATGTTAGTCAGTCAGTCAATAGACATTAAAATGACTTCACGTAAGGGTCCTTTAACGTTTCAGTTTGTGCTGTTGTGACATCAGGAAAACGTGTTTATGCTATGAATCACGAGAAGATTTAGGCACTGTGCAGACGACAACACAGCATTACAGATGAACACGAAAATCAAA
The DNA here is from genome assembly GCF_004210375.1 of Tachypleus tridentatus. Classification (NCBI taxonomy): domain Eukaryota; kingdom Metazoa; phylum Arthropoda; class Merostomata; order Xiphosura; family Limulidae; genus Tachypleus; species Tachypleus tridentatus. The sequence continues at coordinate 170,028,913 of NC_134825.1, forward strand.
ATATAAAAAATATATGTCACACGTTGTTTTGATTTTATTCACTCTTGAAACAGATCCTGTGAAAATACATTAGGTAATATAGACACGTTTTATTAACTCTCCTGTGTATACGTCCCCTGCTCGTTTGATTTTATTTGTTTTGAATTTCGCTCAAAGCTACGCGAGGGCTATCTGCGCTAGACGTCGCTAATTTAGCAGTGTAAGACTAAAGGGAAGGCAGCTAGTCATCACCACCCACTGCCAACTCGTGGGCTACTCTTTTACCAACGAATAGTAGGCCCCAGCTGGTACGGCAATAAGTCTGCGGATTTACAACCTTAAATTAGGAGGCCTGATTCCTCTCGGTGGACTCAGCAGATAGCCGCATGTGGCTTTGCCATAATAAAACACACACATACACACCTAGTGTATGGGGCTGGCATGGCCAGGTGGTTAAGGCACTCGTAATCTGAGGGCCGCAGGTTCGAATCCCTGTCACAACAAAGATGTTTGCCCTTTAAACCGTGGTTAAAGAGTAGCCCAAGAGTTGGCGGTGGGTGGTGATAATAAGCTGCCTTCCCTCTAGTCTTACACTGCTAAATTAGCGACGTCTAGCGCAGATAGCACTCGTGTAGCTTTGCGCGAAATTCAAACCAAACGAAACTTTGTGTGTGTTCTTGCCACAGTAAAACGAATAAAATAAATAATAATAAGAAAGATTTATGCCATTAATTACTTTAAAAGTATAAAAAACTTAATCTGTGGCTCAACATTATTTGTATTTTATTGTGTTTTTCACTTATTTCGCTCTTCCATGTTAAGTATTATAATTTAATTACCTCGCAACTTTGTTCTTAGTAGGTGCGGTTTGGGTTCTTTAATCTAAATAATTTTAATATTCCTGCAAATATGTATATATACACTAATTTGTAAAAATAACTGGCAACTTCACCTGTCCTACAGACGTACTTCACATGGTAAACAGCTACTAATTATTTACTACTTGTTAATAGGCACGCTAGCAGACATACGGTAATTTAATTGTTAACTTTGCCATGCACGAAACGAGTAACACGCATGCACGTGCGGTTGATCAATGATGGCGGTATCAATAGCATGCTACCACCTGTCGTACGGTTAAATTCGGAGTACTGTGAGTTGATACGACATATTGTAAAGTCAACTTTTCAAACACAACGCCCTCTGTGATCAATATTTATTTAAAAAGAGCTTAGTTAGGTTTACCATAACTAGTTATTGCCAGAATTTTTCTGTTTGTACCTCAGATTAATGTTTCGTAATAACTTTAGTCAGGATTATAATAATTCCAGTGACAGGTTTTACCATTCCTATAATTCAAGTATAATATATCTAACTTTAGAAAGGGTTTCAATACGTTCCAGTTTCTCATAAGAAACAGTGACTGTACAGTAGATTTATGTCTTTTACTTGTTGACTAATGACAGAAATACAAGTCTACAACACCAGAGTAATGACAAAAATACACGTCTACAACACCTGAGTAATGACAAAAATACAAGTTTTCAAGACGTGAGTAATGACATAAATAGAAGTTTAAAAGACCTGAGTAATGACAGAAATACACGTCTACAACATCTGAGTAATGACAAAAATACACGTCTACAACACCTGAGTAATGACAAAAATACAAGTTTACAAGACGTGAGTAGTGACATAAATAGAAGTTTAAAAGACCTGAGTAATCACATAAATTCATGTTTACCTAACTTGAGTAATGACAGAAATACAAGTCTACAAAACGTGATCTATGAAATTACATATAAATCTACAAGACCTGAGTAATTACATAAAAACAAGTCTACAACACCTAAGTAATGACAGAAATACAAGTCTACAAGACATGAGTAATGACAGAAATATGGGTCTACAAGACGTGAGTAATGACATAAATACAAGTCTACAAGACCTGAGTAATGACAGAAATACACGTCTACAACATCTGAGTAATGACATAAATACAGGTCTACAAGACCTGAGTAATGACATAAATACAAGTCCACACATGTGATTTCTTAACTCTACGTGACTTTATTTTTCAGAATCAATGTTAAAACTGTTTGTTTGTTAGTGAATTGTCAACGTTTTAGCCAAGATCGTCCATTTGTTTCGTATTCTACATTTACTTTAGTTACAACAAAACGTAATCATTGAAACGTTAACTTTGTGGTATATCTCACAGAAAATTATAAATGTTTCAACTTAAGTAGTATATCAGACGCTTTGTTTTGTAATACTTTAATGACACGTAAGAAGTTTAACTTTCAAGTTCCTGGAATGTTTCCACACCGTTTATTACCAGTGAATCATACTGAACAAACTGTATGTATATATTTATGATACCTTTTAGAGGAAAGATGAAAACACACCAGTCAAATCACTATTTTCAATGTATAACGCTGAATTCCCAGGAGAAATTAGTAATTACAATACTTTGTTTAAATATAATTGGTGTAACTCTTACGTTATTGTCCTCTGGTGGATCAGAGTTGAGTCTAAAGGCTTAAAACTCTAAAATCAGGTTTCGATATCCGCGGGATGCTAAAGAAAGTAACTTATATTGTATCTCTGTGTTTAATAGCAAACAAATACCCGTTCAAATCATGAAACCGTAAGTGATATGGTGCATAAATTGGTTTTTTGGTTGTTGTTTTATCTACGTCGACGGAACATGAACCTCGTCATCAGTTGGTTTTTCTTTTTTCAGTAGAAGGAACACGAACCTCGTCATCAGTTGGTTATATTTTATCGGTCGAAGGGACACGGGCCTCATCCTCAACTGGCTGTTTTTCTCAACGTCGATGGAATATGGTCGTCATCATCAGTTGGTTATACTTTCTCAATCGAAGGAGCACGGACCTCTTCACCAGTTAGTTGTTTTATCGACGTCGATGGAATATGGACCTCATCATCAGTTGTTTGTTTCTTTCATCGTCAAAGGGATATGGACCTCATCATCAGTTGGCTGTTTGTTCAATGTCGATGGAATATGGACCTCATCATTAGTTGGTTATTTATTTCTACGTCAAAGGGATACGAACCTTAGTTGGTTATATTTTCTCAGTCGAAGGGACACGGCTCTCATTATCAGTTGGTTGGTTTTCGACGTCAATGGAACACGAACCTCATCACTGGTTTTTTTGTAAGTCAACAGGCCACGAACCTCAGCAGCAGTTCTGTATGGTTAGAGTTTAGAAAGAAAAACGTTTTGTTACTGTAAGCGAGACTTCTCTTGATGCCTGGTGAAAACTACCGATATAATCAAATCATTTAGAATGTGTTTGACATGACACTTAACAACCAGCTGCCTTGCAGACCTGGTTTAAATACGACTCGTGTTTAGTTTGAGTTAAGTAAATTATTAAATGGATATCCCTTGAGCTCGTGCACATCCCAGTTCCTATTTATGAAAATGTTTTCTGAATTACTTTTACGAAAACAACCCTTTGAAGAGGCATCAACATTAAAACAATTGTTTTACACTCTTTATTGACAAATATATAAAAAAGAACTGTTAAACTCTCGGACATCAATGTTAATTACTTTTATATATATATAACACATTCAGTCAGTGACGGTCCTTCTTCTGACCAGCAGGGGTTGAATATTTTATCCGGTTTTACTACAAAAAGATGATCTATTATGGCAAAGCTGCGAAGTTGTCCTGCTGCTGTGCCTAAGACCGAACCTCTCAGTGGTCAGTTTTTTGTTTTTGTTTGTTTGTTTGGCCTTAACGCGCTTGGCCATGCCGGACCAATACAAGTTTGTGTGTGTATGTATGTATGTGTGTTTGTGTGTTTTTCTTATAGCAAAGCCACATCGGGCTATCTGCTCAGCCCACTGAGGGGAATCGAGCCCCTGATTTTAGCGTTGTAAATCCGGAGACATACCGCTGTACCAGCGGGGGGCTCTCAGTGGTCAGAGATAATAGGCAGTCAGAAGGATACACCGTACCAACCAATGCACACGATAAAGAAGTGACGAACTCACAGCTCAAAGTAATGGGAGAATTTTGTCGTATTGAACGGATTCAAACCCGGCTTACGGCTTTGAAATTCAGAATTCTACCATAGTCCGCCCGTGGTCTAATGATCTACAAAGAGCAGCGGCATGATTATTCCTGTCTGTAATATACAAAGAGAGGAAAATGTATAATAAAACGTAACAGATAATAACGACACAGCACTTACTTCATAACATACAAAAACACCAAGTCACTAAGTGCTCTACACGTATAAATAACATATTATTCCACTTTCTTCACCACACAGCCTCCAGTATATGTCATGACTTTAATGTGCGCTATAACATTAATTTTATTTCCAGTTAACGATAATAATACTTCTAACAGCTGATCCAACTTTACACACCGTATTTCGTAAAACTCAATGACAATAGAACCAGCTTTAAAGTGGAGTAACAATAATCAAAATAGGCCAGTGTTCTTACAAAACCAAAATGATTTATGAAAAATCTAGATTTTTCCACGTAAGCTGATTTTTAAACTAGAGGGAATTCTCAATAGCCGCGGCTTTAATTAGATCTCAAATCGGTTTAGAGTTGGAGCTATAAGCTAAACTTTTTTGTAAAAATATTACCTCCATGAATAGTCATTATGTTTATAGTTTAGGTAATGCTTACATATCGAGTAAGTTTTTCTCTTGAACCAATTAAAGTTATAAAGGAAAGATGTATATACTGGTGTTGTAATATGGCATCATTGCTTATACACTGTATATTTACAGATTAAAAGAATGAATAAAATATTTTTAACCTTTCGTGTTAGACTTAATAGTTTTCTTTACCTTGAATTTTAAAGCAGCTGAGAAGAATATGAATAAGGTCCAGCATGGCCAAGCGTGTTGAGGCGTGCGACTCGTAATGAGGGTCGCGGGTTCGCATCTCCGTCGCGCCAAACATGCTCACCCTTTCAGCCGTGGGGGGCGTTATAATGTGACGGTCAATCCCATTATTCGCTGGTAAAAGAGTAGCCCAAGAATTGGCGGTGGGTGGTGATGACTAGATGCCTCCCTCTAGTCTTACACTGCTAAATTAGGGACGGCTAGCACAGATAGCCCTCTAGTAGCTTTGTGCTAAATTCAAAAACAAACAAGAATACTACAATAAAATATTGTTTATTTCAGAAGTTAACGGAAAGCTACACGTGGACTATCTGCGCTAGCCGTCCCTAACTTGGCTAGATCGAGGTCGACAGCTACCACCGCCAACTAATAAAGTATTTTAAATCAAATAATGGGATTTAACTGTCACTCTTATAACGCATGTACGTCCTAAGATCCAGGGCGTTATTTTGCGCTAACGGGACGCGAACCATGTACTACTGGACTTACATTCCGGCACGAAAGAATAAATTACAAAATGAATAAAATACGGTTATTTAGAATATATTTGATTAAAATACTGCCCTCTCAGTGGTATAGCAGTATGTCTTCGGACTTACAACGTTAGAAACTGGATTTCGATACCAAACTTGCTCCCAGTGGTATAGTGGTATCGCTGCGAACTTACAACGTTAGAATCCGAGTTTCGAGACCCCTGGTGAACAGACCACAGGTATCCCATTGCGTAGCTTTGTGCTTAAATACAAACAACAGCAACACCAATTGTGGGCAGAGCACAAATAGCCCATGCTGTAGCTTTGTGCTTAACCAAAAATACACAATTATTAAAATACTAAGAAAACAATATTTGAGAAAACTGAATAGCTGTTGACTTCTTGCGACACCTAGAGTACATATAATACAATATACATATCAATGTTTTCACAGAAGTAACTGAATATGTAATATACACAAGTCGTTGTCATTTACATTATCAGTAAATCACTTTAAATGTATTTCAAGCTTCGCTATTAAGTTACCCCGCTATTAGAAACTGGCCTAGCGCTAATCCCAACCATTAAGACTAACATTCAACCTTTTAAAACGACTTTGAACCCGAAAGCAATTGAAACAATGAGAAGAACGTACCCAATATTAGTGTCAAAGTTCACACTGGCTTATAAACGTCCTTCTTCAACATCCTTCCAAATCAAAGGCTTGCAGAAACAAGTTTTAATATATTCCTCCTCGCCACACAGCACTGTTCAGGAGGCCCTTCAATCAATATAAGAACTCATCAGCTGAGATGGACACGATCAGAGACAAAAGTCTATCTAGCAAGATGATACTGTCTAGTGACACGTTGTGTGTGTTGGAAACAGCGCCAATCCAGGTCACTGAACTTAGTGATACCCTTTATGGGTAAAGGGTATGTCTTCTATAATGTAGCTATGCTTATAGTTGTATAAATTGCATGTCTTTACCAATGTGGACATACGTATTGTTGGGTAAAGAGTATTCCAATGTGGATATGCTTACTGTTGGGTAAAGAGTATACCTATTCCAATGTGGATATGCTTACTGTTGGGTAAAGAGTATACCTATTCCAATGTGGATATGCTTGTTGTTGGGTGAAGAGTATACTTATTCCAATGTGGATATGCTTGTTGTTGAGTAGAGTATACTTATTTCAATGTGGATATGCTTGTTGTTGGGTAAAGAGTATACTTATTCCAATGTGGATATGCTTGTTGTTGGGTAAAGAGTATACCTATTTCAATTGCACATATTCCATTTCCGATACACTTTTCATGGGCCTTTGAACTTTTGATAGACAGGATCCTCCGTGTAGCACGAAGATACAAAATTATCATAAATGGACAACTTCAGATGCGCGTCAGTTCTTGTATATATAACTTTATACCCCACCAAGGAGAGTTCCAAACATAATCACGTTGTTGTCCTCTATACTTCCTCTTTCATAGGACAATTCAAAGTGTATTACCATCAATGTTGTCTGTGAAACATGGCTGATTTTGATATTGTTGGTTGTTTGTACTTAAAGATTAGCAATAGTTGTTTTTTTAAAGCCATTTTTATTCAACTTTATTGTTTCCTGATAGACGCGCTGTCTTATGTCCTTAACCAGACTCATGTTTCATACTTCAATCAACCAACCCTCTTCCAGAACCACTTTTGTGTTGTTGTTTTTTTCTATAACAGGGCTTCCTTTTGTTTTCAATAAATTTCTCGTTTAGTGAACATATTTCCATTCTCAATACTTAGCAAGAATAACACAAAATACTTGAGTAAAATACTGACATGAAAAACGCATAGAAAAAGAAATGAATTCCACAATGAAAATATAAAATAAACAGATTCAGTTTGCGTCAAAAAAAAACGACGCCATTTTAAATAAGAGAACGAGCCTGTCTGGATTAGGAGGAAAACAAAAAAAAGAGAAGGCGGTAAAGGGAAAACGAAATACTCTGCGTGACAACTCAACTGTAAACTCAACGGTAAGTTAATTTCAAACAGTACGTGTTTAAACAGACCGAATTACTGTAACCCTGTATATTGAATTATAAATAATATGATAAATGTCCGAAAGAAACATGCGTCCAGGTGTTTGTTTGTTTGTTTTTGAATTTCGCACAAAGCCACACGAGGGCTATCTGCGCTGGCCGTTTATAATTTAGCAGTGTAAGACTAGAGTGAAGGTAGCAAGTCATCATCATCCACCGCCAACTCTTGGGCTACTCTTTTACCAACGAATCGTGAGATTGACCATAACATTATAACACCACCATGGCTGAAAGGGTGGGCATGATTGGTAGGAGGGGGATCCGAACCCGCCACCCTCCGATTACGAGTCGAACGCCTTAACCACTTGGCCATACCGTCAAGTATTCAAGTACGCAACCCACAACTACCTCCTTTACAGGTTACTATTGAACACGGCATTATGAATATGATGAGAGTTCTTTACAGAGGAGAGTATATATAATATACAGTGTACAGGGATACTGAAAAAAAACAACACCTGTACACATGCAATTCATGGGTCATACAATATGTAAACTGTACTACTTATATTTATTAGTTACATTTACATCTTGTGCTTTTGGATCTAATCTATCTGCTTGTTACAACATACTTGTACATTTCTGTAAAGGCTTGCCATATTTCGATTATATACACGCAGTAAATTCGCATTATACCCAATATTTATTATCCGAGGTCAGGATAATGGATGGACAGAATACATTCGATATAAAAAAAAATATTTACATTGTCCCTGAGATACTCTCGGAACAATATCTGAATGTACATTGGTCCGTATTCAAGGAATTACGTTCACGATAATTTTGAAGTGTGTTTTGTTTGTTTTATGAATTTTGCGCAATGCTACTGAGGGCTATCTGCGCTAGTCGTCCATAATTTAGCAGTGTAAGACTAGAAGGAAGACAGCTAGTCATCACCACCAACCGCCAACTCTTGGGCTACTCTTTTACCAACAAATAGTGGGATTGACCTTCACGTTATAACACCCCCACGGCTGAAAGGGCGAGCATGTTTGGTGCGGCCGGGATTCCAACCTCGACCCTTGGATTACGAGTCGAACGCCTTAACACGCTTGGCCACGCCGGGCCTTTGAAATGTGTCTGCACGAGATGTGAGAATCTTTCAGTCAATAGTACAAGTGTGTACAGATATTTTTATCAAGTCCCAAACTTGTTCTGACTCTGTCGTGACGGAGCGCTAGATGATGTTGGTGTAAATAATTCAACAATTGTTATCACACACTTTGTATGTCTCCTATTCAACAATTGTTATCAATCATACACTTTGTATGTAGCCTATTCAACAATTGTTATCAATCATGCACTTTGTATGTCTCCTATTCAACAATTGTTATCAATCATACACTTTGTATGTCTCCTATTCAACAATTGTTATCAATCATACACTTTGTATGTCTCCTATTCAACTATTGTTATCAATCATACACTTTGTATGTCTCCTATTCAACAATTGTTATCAATCATACACTTTGTATGTAGCCTATTCAACAATTGTTATCAATCATACACTTTGTATGTAGCCTATTCAACAATTGTTATCATACACTTTGTATGTCTCCTACTCAACAATTGTTATCATACACTTTGTATGTAGCCTATTCAACAATTGTTATCATACACTTTGTATGTCTCCTACTCAACAATTGTTATCATACACTTTGTATGTCTCCTATTCAACAATTGTTATCATACACTGTGTATGTCTCCTATTCAACAATTGTTATCATACACTTTGTATGTAGCCTATTCAACAATTGTTATCATACACTTTGTATGTAGCCTATTCAACAATTGTTATCAATCATACACTTTGTATGTCTCCTATTCAACAATTGTTATCAATCATACACTTTGTATGTCTCCTATTCAACAATTGTTATCAATCATACACTTTCTATGTCTCCTATTCAACAATTGTTATCAATCATACACTTTGTATGTCTCCTATTCAACAATTGTTATCAATCATACACTTTGTTTGTCTCCTGTTCAACTATTGTTATCAATCATACACTTTGTATGTCTCCTATTCAACAATTGTTATCATACACTTTGTATGTCTCCTATTCAACAATTGTTATCATACACTTTGTATGTCTCCTATTCAACAATTGTTATCATACACTTTGTATGTAGCCTATTCAACAATTGTTATCATACACTTTGTATGTAGCCTATTCAACAATTGTTATCAATCATACACTTTGTATGTCTCCTATTCAACAATTGTTATCATACACTTTGTATGTCTCCTATTCAACAATTGTTATCATACACTTTGTATGTCTCCTATTCAACAATTGTTATCATACACTTTGTATGTAGCCTATTCAACAATTGTTATCATACACTTTGTATGTCTCCTACTCAACAATTGTTATCATACACTTTGTATGTAGCCTATTCAACAATTGTTATCATACACTTTGTATGTAGCCTATTCAACAATTGTTATCAATCATACACTTTGTATGTAGCCTATTCAACAATTGTTATCAATCATACACTTTGTATGTAGCCTATTCAACAATTGTTATCATACACTTTGTATGTCTCCTATTCAACAATTGTTATCATACACTTTGTATGTCTCCTATTCAACAATTGTTATCATACACTTTGTATGTAGCCTATTCAACAATTGTTATCATACACTTTGTATGTAGCCTATTCAACAATTGTTATCAATCATACACTTTGTATGTCTCCTATTCAACAATTGTTATCATACACTTTGTATGTCTCCAACTCAACAATTGTTATCATACACTTTGTATGTCTCCTATTCAACAATTGTTATCATACACTGTGTATGTCTCCTATTCAACAATTGTTATCATACACTTTGTATGCAGCCTATTCAACAATTGTTATCATACACTTTGTATGTAGCCTATTCAACAATTGTTATCATACACTTTGTATGTCTCCTACTCAACAATTGTTATCATACACTTTGTATGTCTCCTATTCAACAATTGTTATCATACACTGTGTATGTCTCCTATTCAACAATTGTTATCATACACTTTGTATGTAGCCTATTCAACAATTGTTATCATACACTTTGTATGTAGCCTATTCAACAATTGTTATCAATCATACACTTTGTATGTAGCCTATTCAACAATTGTTATCAATCATACACTTTGTATGTCTCCTATTCAACAATTGTTATCAATCATACACTTTGTATGTAGCCTATTCAACAATTGTTATCAATCATACACTTTGTATGTAGCCTATTCAACAATTGTTATAAATCATACACTTTGTATGTAGCCTATTCAACAATTGTTATCAATCATACACTTTGTATGTAGCCTATTCAACAATTGTTATCATACACTTTGTATGTAGCCTATTCAACAATTGTTATCAATCATACACTTTGTATGTAGCCTATTCAACAATTGTTATCATACACTTTGTATGTAGCCTATTCAACAATTGTTATCAATCATACACTTTGTATGTCTCCTATTCAACAATTGTTATCAATCATACACTTTGTATGTAGCCTATTCAATAATTGTTATCATACACTCTGTATGTCTCCTATTCACTCTCCTAATTCTATTCCGGTATCCTTTTTTATTGTTTCCAACATTTTCTCCATTCAAAAATAACTTGTCAAATTAGGAATGTGAGTTAACATGAAATGTTAACAACTCTTACGTAAATTACGTAATACCATGTTGAAAGGTATTCTGTACAAAGTAATACCATGTTGAAAGGTACTCTGTACAAAGTCAGGACATGTCACCTAGATTCCTGGTTGAAAGGTACTCTGTACAAAGTCAGGACATACCTGGCTTCCTGGTTGAAAAGTACTGTGTACAAAGTCAGGACATGCTCACCTGGATTTTTGGTTGAAAGGTACTCTGTACAAAGTCATAACATGTCACCTGGATTCCTGGTTGAAAGGTACTCTGTACAAAGTCAGGATGTGCTCACCTGAATTTCTGGTTGAAAGGTACTCTGTAAAAAGTCAGGACATGCTCACCTGGATTCCTGTTCCATCACAAAAAGATATGAATGTCTGGATCACCGCTCTCCTAAGCAGAAATCCACTAGAATCCATCAGTTACGAATGTATGTTCACCATTTTACTGATAAGTCCAAGTTATTGACGTCACCATTTGTGCTACCTCTTGGCCTAACTGTGATTCACGAGCCCTGTATGTCATAAAAAAGAAAGAAAACGTTTATCGGCATTTTCGCATGGTGGTTAGCATGCGATACGCTACTCGGCATATTCCGCACATTCAGTTATGGGGATGTGATAAGTGTAACAGTCAATTTCGTTGTCTAGTTAACAGTAGCAGTGAGTGCTGTTGACCGGCTGCAGCAGTCAGAAAATTTAGGATTAGGATAGTTATGTCTACATCTTAGGGATCTCATTGACCTGGTCATTTAGGCTCGTGTCGAATAAGATAGAGTTCAGAATGAAAAAGAACCAATACCGACTGAGGATATGTTCATAAAATAAGCTTTACCTACGACACTATTCCTTTATTTTGTTACAATTTATAACTATATAACAACACGTGACTGCTGAAAAAAAACAAACAAACCCAACTAGAATTACAATTCTATAATGTATGAGAACAAATTATCGCATCGACTCTCCACACAACCTTGAACCAAGGATTTTCTTCGGGTGTTTTACTTAAATACCCAAGGTTTAGTGTTCTGTAATCCAAAGAGCCAGTCAGTAATCTAGCGTTTCAAGTTGCTATACGAAACAGGTTTGGAACGTTTTGGGATCAGTGACGTCCAGTGGCGCCAGTCTTGGATACACCACGCCTTACTTGAAAATTGACGTCTGTTATGTGATAGACTTGCTTTTTTACGGAAGAAAGACTCTATGTAGCATCGTTTTCCCAACGAAATTACGCGGTTTCTTGGGTATGAGATGTCGGTCATGAGAAAGGAAAATCGAGGTTGCTCTTTTATTAGCGAAGATTATTTATTCTTTGGTTCTGCCCCACATGGACGATTAACCCGTAATTTAGCTCCAAGAATACCAAAAAACTGTAAAAATTGGAAAGATTTAGATTGCATATACATCTGTTCCTGCAAGATAATAACTATAAATACTGCAATTTCCCCTCCACCCTTTTTTATCAATTGTGCAGACTGCACAATTGTCGCTATTAGTAAAATTGTTCTCTGTTTCCGACCAGTAGAGGGCTTTTATTGCATGAAAGATTATTTTAATAGAAAATTTGGAAAGTCCACGTTGAAAAGAGTCACTGATTCTGAATGCATGCACTTTTAAACCTGAAGAAGTAAAACGAACACACGTTTCACTACAGTTTCTGATAATCAAATACTGTAACAGAGCAGAAAATGGCTGTTTTGTAAAGATGGAAATTACATTTTTGAAAAAAAGGAAAAAAATTACGAATGCGTTTAAAAACATTGTTATAATCAACTACCAATCCCACTATTCCTTGGTAAAAGAGTAGTCCAAAGTTGGCGGTGGGTGGTGATGACTAGCTGCCTTCCCTCTAGTCTGACACTGATAAATCAGAGACGGCTAGCGCAGATAGCCCTCGTGTAGCTTTGCGCGAAATTAAAAAACAAACAATTTATCTTTTATCTTGTATTATTTGTACCGTTTTTAACATCTTTGTATTCTCTGGCATTTTTTTCAGTATTATTTATTGTATTGTGTTGCCGTCGTCTGGTACTTTATAATGGCCTTGTTCTGTCAATGTTATTTTTATTATACAATATTTTATGTTGTAATTTGTTTTTATTTTACAGGATTATACTGTTTCCTTCCCTCTCTGGTATTTTTACCACCACCCCTCCCGGTGGGACAGCGGTAAGCATACGAATTTACAACCCAAAAAATCAGAGGTTCGATTCCCCTAGATGGCCCCGTATGACTCTGCTCTGAAAACACTCACACCGGTATTTTCAACATTACTTTTAATAGCTTGTGTGACAGCCCTATGGCTCAGCGGTATGTCAAATAACTCCAAACAGGGTTTTGATACAAGCAGTTAACAGAGCACAAATAACCAATTATGTTGCTTAGCGCTTAACAACAAACAAAATAATACTGTTTTCTACTCTTTTTTAATTGGTTACTTTTCCCAACAATGTATTTATTATATCGTTGTTGTGAAATTCCATTATTCGGTTACACAAGAGTACCTTTAGAGTTGGCGGTGAGTGCTGCTGACCAGCTACCCTACATTTAGTTTTTCAGCTCAAAGACAGCTATATCTCTTCGTGCGTGAAGTGTTGTGGAAAAAATTTGAAACAAAACGACTTTTAGGCTTATTAATTTCTACCGCTTCGCCAGCTTCCAACATTTAAGTCGTAAGTTTTAATATACTGTACTGAATAAATAAATAACGTTTAAGATTGTTTTTGCCTCTCATAGTCCAACCCAACCGACGAGTTATGGCACGAAACGCTTCTTGGGCAGTGACTTGTAACAGACAAAAGATAATATAAATACAGTTCTTACACGTCTATAATTTTGAATCAGAAGTGGCAAAAGAAGAGAAATTTGAAAAGGAAAATCTCTAGTTAATCTGACTTTTGAAATAATCACTTTTGTTCTCTAGTGAATTAATGACGTCACCTCAAGAAATAGTTAACTTCCTGCAAATTTTCCCTTTTTATCAGATTTTAAATGCAGTCTAGAGACTGCAACCAATAGTAACCCAGCATTGTTGCCAAAACAATGCTACAGCCAAAACTTGCAGGTTTAACAATATATTCAGTTAAAGTGATGAGAGGGTATTAAAATGGGAAAGTTTACCAGTTAAGATGATAAAACATGTTACGTGTTTCTTTAGTAATACCCGTGAGCTCTGGAAGTTCATGCGCTACTTTGATCACTCGTGATTCTTTCGTCAGTATTTTTGTCAATACTTGAAAGGCAGCAAGTTTTTGAACAGATTGTTAAAAAACAAAATACGTTTGAATCGAGTTTCTAATTCCTCGCATTGTTTAACACAAACTGACGCAAAGCACGTAATGTTTTCTTTACAATAGAATTACGAAAAATATCCAAACAAGTAACGTGTGCGAATCAAAGAATATATTAGTAGTCGTCATTCGGATCGTTTTATCGTTTCGTTAGATAGCCTCAAAGTGCATCACTGATTAGAGTTAATTGTCATAATTAACACAAACACAATAATCTGGTAACTAAGAAATTAGGCGCAGATAGCCTAACTGCTTCGCGTTATAAAACGCCAAACCAACCAACCAACTAAAAATTAACTTACATAAAAAAAAGCTACAATACAATCAGTAACACCAAACCAAATACAGTGCATATGCTAATTGTAATTGAACAGGCCAAATGTAACACATATACTAATGTACTTATGCGGGATCCCCGAAAATGTCCTGTTTCAAGAGTAAGTAAAATGGAAATTAAGCCTAACAAATATTTTATTTCTCGCTTTTCAATTTCACATGTGATGCTGTGTTGTAACCTACAGAATATATAATTCTTCTTATGATATATCGCATTCTTACGTTTTACTGACGCCACGACAGTACAAGTTGCAACGTTAAACATTATGTGACGTCAGTTTTAGTGTCTACTGACTGACTAACTGACAGAGTGTTGCAAGTGGTTAAAACAGGTGACCTCTCCAGATATGAAAAAAAGAATGTATCTAAAGATTTTCACACTCACAAAACATTGCTGAATTCCTAACGGAATAAGATTGGTATACTTCTGCATTCTAGTAAAGTATTTCTCATTACCGTTCTACAGAATAAGTGCATGATGCGTGAGAACTCACAGATGTATTATATTGCAATTTAATTTTTATTGAGCCAAAATACGTGATTTTCTTTTAAAAACTCACGATGAAACCTGCAGTAACTTAGCTGAGAAAACAGTTTATTTAGGCACTATTAATAGTGGGATTTATACGAAGGTCATTGAAGGACTTCAAGATGAAGAAAAGTTGTGTGCACCATGGTAGTTAAACACTTTTCTGAATGCAGTTAAGCACACCTACTGCACTTTTTTGGATGCAGCTAAGCACAACTACACAGTACCTTCTGATGATATTAGCATACACACACTGTAAGCTTTGATAGAAAGAAAGTGTGAATTTGGATAAAAATTATTTTGTACAAAAGCATCCTGACACACACGCTGCACTCGAATCCCCGTCACACCAAACATAATGGCCCTTTCAGCCGTGAAGGCGTTATAATGTGACGGTTAATCCCACTATTTGTTGGTAAAAGAGTAGCCCAAGAGTTGGCGGTGGGTGGTGATGACTAGCTGCCTTCCTTCTAGTCTTACACTGATAAATTAGGGACGGCTAGAGCAGTTAGCCTCTTGTAACTTTGCGCGAAATTAAAAACAAACAAGTATCCGCCATGGTCGTCTTGGGTATAAAGGTTCAGGTGTCGCCTAAAAATGATGACATGCACTGCCAATCTTCTCGATCTCCGTCTAAAATTCTTTTCAGCAGAACGTTTCTAGAAGTCGTTTACTTCTTATTCATAACTCTCCATACTTATATAATTTAGCCAATCTTCGTTTTATTGTATGCTCCTTTAAACTGGAAACATGCAAGGTTGACATTTCAACTATCCCTTTCACGAATACAGCAAAACATAAATAACAGCTAGATGTGAACGTGCCTGAATACGTATTTTTGAATATAAACAGCATTCTTCTGTTTACCACCACGTTCAACTAAATGTTTCTGAAATCCTTAATATTGCTTTATAAATCATATAATGAGAGTTCTGTTTGGATTATTAATTACCAAGATACATTCAAAAAGAGAACTGGTCAGTAAGTAACTCCACATGTTATTGCGACTTTCGATGGAGTAGTAGCCACTCATCTGAATTATTTTATTGTAGAAATGCTTTATAACTGTTGCCTTATCACTTGTGAAATTCATGGTACGAAAGAGTTGGTCAATAAGTTACAGGACTTTACGTATGGGTTACAAAACTGGGATAGAGAGACTTTTCAAATACCACTCGGTGTGATTTCTATTCAGTTTAGTTGCCACCCTCAATCCTTCCTGCAAGAAATCATTTTCCAATTACAATACGGAAAAGATAACCTTTATGAAAGTACGTTTTCCAATCAACATCATCATGAAGGACACGTGACACCTTCGTTCTGTGCATGAAAGATCTTGTAAACGAAAATCTAAGATCTCACTTTTCATACTGGCACCCAATTTATTAACCACTGTTAGATCTCACTTTTCATACTGGCACCCACTTTATTAACCACTGTTAGATCTCACTTTTCATACTGGCACCCAATTTATTAACCACTGTTAGATCTCACTTTTCATACTGGCACCCAATTTATTAACCACTGTTAGATTTCACTTTTCATACTGGCACCCAATTTATTAACCATTGTTAGATCTCACTTTTCATACTGGCACCCAATTTATTAACCACTGTTAAATTCGAAGCTGGACTGCGACATATTACAGCCACGGTCCGTTGGTCATCACTGTCTCATCTTAATAACACATTCCTTTAAAATGCTTCCCTTCTCAGAACCAGAAAGTCCATCACACAGGAAATTTCATACTGATATTTTCCATCCGGCATTTATGGTCTTGTATTGCCATCGAGGCTAGTCCGATAACCAAATAGAGAATAAACTTCTTTTAATGGCTATTTCCTTTATAAACATACGTTTTGTTGCCCACCCCAGCCCATATAACCTATTTGCGTATATACTACACATTTTATTTTCCCACGTTAAATGTTGTTACTACGTTATTTATTAGTAGTAATACTTGCGTGGTAGCTTTACAAAACTACATTTTCAGACCTGTTAATATGCCCCACTACTCAGAGCTCGGAGCCTTACAGTTTTCTCATCTTGTCCACAGTATACACAGCTAGTAACTTTACTTCCATTATACTCCAATGTTTTTACAACAGTACTTCACCAACTACGAAATTACGAACCTTATGATGATTAGTTACACATAGTTTTCGTTTAACAGGATCGAATGCTATTGAGACGAAACATGGACTACAACTGATTAATTTCTTCACTTTCTTAAGTAGCTGTTAAGCAGTTGGTGTCAACAAAAACCGCATGACTCCCTGATATGAAACCTGAATAATACGCCGTAGATCTGGGTATTTCCACTATATTTGTTCTTAACTAAACAAACAAAAACAGAAAGGCGTACAATTGCATTTCCTAAAATATAACAGATTGTTTCATAATTTATTCAGCTGTAAACATAATCAGTTTCCACAACTGTAAGAAACGTTGCGGAAAGTCAAAAAGCGGTAACCATAGCGTCCGTTTACAGCCACCTATTTATCTGCCTTCCTCCCTCGAAGGTTTATGAACTCAAAATATATTAAAACACAAATAGATACTATCTTCTCACGTTTTGCTGTAATTTTAACAAGTAATGCACTACGATGAGAAAACTAAAACATATATGCCATCTGTTTATAACTGTTGATCAATGTATATATATGTGTATTTCACAACGTATTAATATTATTTGTTTATATTATATGGTTTATAGACTTGGCACCCTTGAAACTCAACGAGTTAGCCTAACTACATCTCACTTTCAGATATAAATAACACAGCATTATATTTATTTAACTTAACACCTACTTAGTCAGTTACTAGTAAAATAAAATTTCGCTTTCCTTACTGTTTTTTTTTTTTTATAACAATAAGTGTAATATTATTTTAAGATTTTGTAAGAATTTATTAGTACTATAATAATACTCAGTTTTGGTCTGTCCACAAAAGACGCATTTGAACATATGTAAAATTGTAAAACAAAACTCGAAAGGCGAATTTAAATATATATACTTTAGTAGATATTTTGATCGACATATTACAAGCTTATCACATTTTGTCAAAATTGCGACTTTACGTCGTAGGATAACATTACAAGTGTATTTGTTGATAGTCTTAAATACGGTAAAGTTTAGCCTTAAATAAACTAAAACATAAACTTACGCGAGTTACAATGCTAATTAACTTCCTTACTGCATAAAGGCTTAAATAACATTAGGCCTAAGGTAAATATACCTACATATTTCAGAAAGAGAAAAATGTTGTTATATATATATTGGTTGATTTCGTTGTCTACGATTAAAATTATTCTGTATTATCCTAGAAATCCTGTATTTAAAGAACTGTTCCAGTAAAGATACTGACTTGACTGCAGACGTTTTGTGAGTCTCTGCTTTTAACAAATATATTAATAACATAAAACGTATCCAACCTCTGCACCTCAAAAACAAATACCATGCAATAACGGCAAAACTGTTTTTGCGATTGACGACTCTACAACAGCGCCATTTCGGTTGCTAAAGTCTGTCTATTTGCAGCCCCAATATTTGTTAAATTAGCTAAGAATCAACATATTTTTACAGTCGCAAAAACTTTATTCTGGTACACTGTCTCTCAGTGCATAACTTCAGAGGAAATTATTGTATCTAACCGAAATTTTGCGGAGTTATTCGTTACAAATAAACGAAGTTTCATTTTTATTTTGATAAAACCTTCTTACATTTCGTTCGCAGTTGTCTCATGCGGCGTGAAATAATCACTGCAGGCTTATCTGTTTTAAAAATTGTTTGTTACTAATAAAAGAGTTAATGGATATAAATATATTGTTTTACGTAATAATTTTACAACACAAGGCTTCAGCGTTTTTAACAGACAACAGTGATAACAATAAACATTAAATATAACCTCAATGACCCTAAGTTTATATTTATTTTTTCGGCTTTTGTATAATTCGTTTTGTGTCGAGATCTGAACCATAAACAACGAGGTATTAGGTTGAAAATTATATCGTACATGAACAAAGTTGAAACCATTAATTATATAAATTTTTCAATTGAATTAGACGCAAAAATAAATAAATAAAGCATGAGATACAAACATTAAATTTATCACACGAATGATAATACTGGTGTATGAACCAATCAAAACTAACCTTAATCCTGACATTCAGACTGAACTTCCCCCTCGACAAACTACTAATGGTCGTCAGTTCGTCGGCAAGATTTTTGCAGCACATTTTAATATAATGTTGTTGAAGGAAGGATAATATTTCTCAATAACAGATTTACTTAATAACTCAGAAAAATAAGTATGTATATATATATGTATATGTACATTAAAATTCCTAAACTTTACTTTTCAAACAAAATTCAGTTATTGTTTGTAAATTAGCAAACTGGTTTCGTAACTCCATTGACTTTTCTTCAGCTGTATAATAAGCAAAAAAAAAAAGTCAAACGTTTGCGAACATTTGGTTTAACACTGATTACATATCGCACATTTAGGTCTGACCTGAAAAAATGTACTCGAAACTTACTATGTATATGTGCACATAAAGGTGCATTTCATTTCAATAGATGTAAAAAAGGGCTGATGTAAATATATATTAGTAGATATTTTCTACAATAACACTGTAAAATCTTATCAAAGTTTTAAAAGGTCTAACAGTAGGTTGTGTAATAACATTATAAGTTTATTTACTGATTGTATTAAATGTTGTAAAGTTTATCCCTAACTAAACTAGGACAAAAATATCCACAAGTTACAGTATTAATTTTCCTTTTTTATCGAATATAAGCCGTATGTAATAAAGGCTTAACTAATGTTAAGCCTAAGACAAGTGAACCTATATAGATTTCAGTGCCTGCAATTATATTGTTTTGTATTATTCTAAAAGTTCTGTATTTAAAGAAATACTATTGAAATAAAAATAATAATTTGACCGAAAATGTTTTGTGGGTCTCTCTGTTAGTGTTAAATATCTCACAAGTGTTAAACCAAATGTTACATTAATTTATTACACATGTTTAAACTAAATGTTCAAGAACGTTTAACACTTGTTTGTTTTTTATTGTTAAATGTAAGTAACCAGTGAAACTACGAAACTAATTTGCTCTTTATAAATGATAGCTAAGTTTGGTTTGGGAAAGGAAGGACTGGAAATTGAAATGTTATTATATATATAAATTTATTTTAATACACGCGTATATTACAAAGAAGATTACAAAAGTTCGAAACTGTCATTAGTAATATCAGAGGGCTGCAACATGTTTAGCACCAGTTGCATCACAAATCAGGTTTCGATGATCATGTTTACAAACAGTCAAAAGTCAAACAACCGCATGAACGCCATTGGAAACAACGTCCATATTTCACGTTTTACAAATATTGTTAACTTCAGTGACAGCTGTGGGATTAGACGTATTCTAATTAATTCTAGCTACTCGTTAGAAACTTAATATAAATATACACATCTTATTAGGATGACGATGAAATATCGAGTGGCATCGCTTTAACAAATTGTATGAGTTTATTTATACATTGTCTAAAACAAGAGTTTTGTGCCTCCTTTTCCCTATAGTGGCTCAAGGGCAAATCTGCAGATTTACGACGCTAAAATAGAATTTAGATGCTCTTGGTGACCATAGCACAATCCATTATGGATCTTGGCTCTTAACAACGACCAAACTGAGTTTGATGACACTTGTTTAAAGCTAATTCAACAATAAATATGTTCTTTCTTTGTAACTATAGTAATGTAATAGATATAGATATATTATAATAATAAGTAATCAATAAAACGAGTATATTTCATTGAAGGGCTTTACTTATTAACAAGTGAAAACATAATATTGATATTCTGGTGTCACCAGTAATGCTGTTATGAAAAAATATGTTTGCACTTTCAAGTATCACAGTAACCTGTTCATGTTTGTTTATTTGTTTCAGTAAAAGCTACGTAATGGGCAATCTGTGCAGTGTCTGCAACGTAACTCCAGCTCTGAATTTTACCTTTAAAAGCCCTCGAACTTCCCGTTGAGCCTTCAAGGGACAATTTGTTCATGCTAGTGTTACAAGTATGTGTAAATTAGAGTAATATTAAAAGTCGTGTGCATTTATTTTTTAACTGTCATATCACGGAGACATCTAACCCTTTGATACCCCGTTGGGACAACAGTAAGTATACGGATTTATAACGCTAAAATCAGGGGTTCGATTCCACTCGACAGACACAGCAGATAGTCCGATGTGGTTTTGCTATAAGCTAACACCCCCCTCCTCTAACTCTCTAAAATTCAAGATGCTCCAAATGTAAAGTTAAAATTAATTACAACCTTTCTCATCTATTTTTGATGGTATTGCATTACGATAGGCCAGTTTCATTACGTGACGATTAACGTATGGATTCCAGCCCCCACAATTCAGTAATGTTACATGTGCAAATGTTAAATATTTAGGATTCTTTTCCCTAAAGTAGAAATGTATGATTAAAATTTAACATGAGCCTACAACGTCTTACTAACTGACAAACTATTGTCGCTCATAAGTATCTTTTGATCAAGTGAATGTGTAATTATTTTTTTCTTCTAAAGATGTCTGAATCACTATATATCGTTCCTGGACATTGAACTATTACGTTCTAATAAGATCTTAATTTTGGACTGTTTTACATCTCTGTTCTTAAAAAGAGCGATGATCA